>NW_021703770.1:48498806-48726340 GCF_005190385.1 Monodon monoceros
TTTTTTTCTGGTCCTGATTTCCTCAATTCTTTCTTATATAACATGATTCTGTCTTATTTTGTCATTCTGATGGGTTTTCACAGTATATCCTTCGTTTAAAAAATGTTCATCCTTAAGTCTGTGGCTCCAAACCAAAGACAGTGCTCAAAGAACTGTTAGTAAACTGCAAAATGAAATAGTATTGTTGTCTTCCTTGATCCATACACCATGTTTTATGTGAATAATATGGACAAAGACTGAATATGATGACTTTATGCAAACATTCAGAGGACTAATAAAAACTCTGGATATTAAAATAGACATATTAGGGATTTGGGAACTGGAAAAAGAGATTAATACAATCAAGAGGTAAATTGTCAAGAAATTTGAGAAGGAGGCTGCTGAGATGGAGCTCTTCCTCATGTACCTACTTTAGTATTGGGAAAATGGCTGTGAGTATAGTATCACCATTAATATCTCTTTGTGGAAATTGGAGACCTGCAAACACTATGTGAGCCCTCAGGAATAGAGAATTATTATTAAGTCTGATTACAGATACTTCATTTTTATTGCATTTATGTCTGATACTTCAAGGAATATTACTCTAGTTTACACATTTTAAAACAATGATAGTTGCTGTTAGCAAGTATATTCTACCAAGCCACACTAGAGCCTCACAAGATATGAGGAAATTGTCAAAAGAGTCAGCAATTACTTTTAAAAAGCTGACTACAATGCATACAGGTAACGTTTAAGTCAATTTTCTTTTTAAATTGTGACAAAATGCTGGAGGTAAGTTCTGACATGCTTTCACTCATGAGATGAGTTTGGGATTGCATCACATCACCAACTTAACTTACAAAATCTACTATATATTCCTCCAGAATATCTTTAAAATTGGAGTAAGTCATTCCCATTGGCTTTATGGAGACTAGTGTTCTAAGATCAAGCATAGTGCTTACCTTTGATCCAGTCAAAAGGTCAACTGAAGTGAAGTCTGCTAAATAACATCATGACAGGTAAGTATAGTTAGTTCACCAGAAGACAGTATGAGCTTTACCACTGAGACTGAGTCTGCAAAGTGGCTAGTGACAGCAAGAATGCCCACCAACAGCAACAGCTTGCTTCACTGCATAAGTCATCATCCTGAGCCATCCAGGCCAAAGCAGAGCTAGCTCTGTATTCATGTTTGGTTTTGTATTCCTCACATTGCTTAAAAGTTTATTTGGCTTAACGGGAAGATGGCCATCTTGGTAAGAAGCTGGAAGAAGGACTCAAATTCTTGAAAGCAGATAATGGTTCTGATATTGAGACATTATCATGTAAATATATGTTTGTATTGTGTGTATCTTCAAGACACTGCCAGGAAGCCTGCAGGAGACTGCAAAGACAATCTTCCTAGATCTTCAGCCAATTCAATCTAAATCAGAAGAATGACCTTAGAAATGTTTCTCTCAAATGACCATTCAAGTTTAATGGTATAAAACAGATGGATGATAACAGTATATTGTACAAATTAGAAGGAAAAATGTTTGTGTATGATTTGTTTTGTGGTTGTTGTTAGTTTCTGAAATCTGTATTTCTAAATGGAAACAACTTAGTAAAAAGCTGTAGCAAATTTTTCAAAATTGCTTTGAAGATTTTCAAACACACAAAATCAGAGAGAATCACATATAAAACCTCCATATACTCATCACCAAGATTCAGTAGTTATCAACATTTTGCCATTCTTGTTTTATTTATTCATTCCCTTGTTTTTATTTTCTAGAATATTTTAAAACATACACATCAAATGTATCTCTAATTGAGAGCTAATTTCTCAAAATTTTGAGAACATTTAAACAAAGTTTAATGTGGGGAAAAAAGAAATATTTTAGGTAAATATTGCTAAATATTTGCAGGCATCATTCCATTTTGAAAAACATTCATATGTTGCATTTTTTACTATCCAAAGTATCTAATAGAAGAAAATAAATATTTTACATTTTTGAAAAAAAATAGATTAGGTTGCTGCCATGCTCCTGTGATGTGTTCAAAGTTTAGAATTCTAGATGGGTTTCACATGGTAAGTTATCCCAAACATTAACAAAATTCTTGTTTTCTATAGGAGATAATTCTAAAGTTATTTTTAAAAGCACTACTATTAGTCTTTTTCTTTGATTATTGATTTTTGTTGGAAAAATTGGTGTGCTCAAATATAGTTCTTAACTTTATCTCAAAAAGTTATCCAAGGAGAAAAAATCTGTACATTTAACAAGTTCATGTTCTACTTTAGGAATAATAAAAGTATATATATATATTTATTTATTTATGATATATATATATATATATATATATATATTTACAATAGTCCCCTCTTATCCACACAGGATACATTTCAAGTGGATGCCTGAAACTGCAGATGGTACCAAACTCTACATATACTGTTTTTTCCTGTATGTATATACATATGATGAAGTTTAATTTATAAACTAAACAAACACTGTGCTACTGTGACAGTAGATCTAATAAAACTGAGATGGCTACAAGTGGCTAATGGATGGGACATACTGGACAAAGGGGTGATTCACATCCTGGGCTGGGCCAAGTGGAATGGTGCGAGATTTCATCATGCTACTCATAATGGTGTGCAATTTAAAATATATAAATTTCTTATTTCTGAAATTTTCCATTTAATGTTTTCAGACAACCATTAATCGCAGGTAACTGAAACTGTGGAAAATGAAACCGCAAATAAGGGAGGACTACTGTATATGTAAGTATATATATATCTGCATATATATACATACTGTTATATATGTACCTATGTATATGTATTATATATCTCAAGAAGCTATATATATTTATACTGTTATATATGTGTATATATTAAGAAGATACACACACAGTATCTTATTGAATGAGTAGGCACCTTTGCTTTACTTTTGTTGATATGCTACACGGTTAAATTAATCTAACAAATTAACACTGGGAACACCACTGGGCAGCAGGCTTCTTTCTTCCTAGTCCTGATTTCATTCTGTGCATCCTCTATCACTGTGCTACCTTGATTCTCCTTGCCATGGCACCTGTGCCTTCACCTGTAGGCTTTCTGTCTGGTGATATAAGAAGCCCCTTCTAGTTCATGCACCAGCTGGAGTCACACTGACTGGCACCTTGCCTAAGAAGCATGTATAGAAATTGGAAAAAGTCAAACACTGGCTTAGAGAAGAAGGGCAACAATGAGAATTTAGAAGAAAGAGAAGCAGATTTTCAATTATTTGCTGTTTGTATTTGTGAAGATGTGCTGAATGGAACTGTGGTTTAAATTGTATATAAAAGAAAATCTATAAAACATAGCCCCTTTAATTCTGAAATTCAATTAATCAATGACAATGTAGTTTCCAAGCTTCCAAAGAAATTTTTGAAATTAAAGCACATGTAAAAGGGCCTTATGTTGTGATATCACACTTATTTGAATTTCCCTGTAGCTTCTTGTGATACAGAAATTAATCTATAACACCTTTACTTGTTCTGCTCCTATGCTTCTTTCCCTATGATTAATGGCTTTAAAGGGGGAAAAAGAAACGGTTTCACTTGAAACTACTTTCTCTAAATGGTAAAAAAAAATACTAAATTTTACTTTGCAAATCATTCTCTGCCCACTCATCTCTGTTTTTGCAAAATTATCTTCTGTATTCAAAGATATTTTCCCTACAAAATCAAGATAAAAAAATAATTATACCTACTTAATTAAAGATTATATGTTTAGTTTCATGAAGAATCTAGAAATGACAAGAATATTAAAATTTTTCCCTTGTTTCTCCTCAAAAAGCAATACATATTTGAATTTTGTTGCACAAAGCTCTAAAATTATCTAATTTAAAAAAGTATTGGAGATTTAGTGGAAAACATAGTAACCACAAATCATATAATAGAAATAATAAGCATGCTCTACTCAGACTAAGTATAACATAAAACTCAATTACTAATACAATGTAATTGCTCCTCCTTATCAGTGAATTTTGAAAGCAAAATTTTCAACTAATTTTAGAATACAGGTAGTGTTTAGTAATACAAAAATCAATATTTTAAAGCTGCATCTACATATAGAAACTACGTTCATGTTTTTCTGCCATGATTTTGTGACTGGCTTCCTCTCTTTTATCCAATGCTTATTTAATGACTGCCCGGTATATTCATCTCACTTCCCTGTCTGCTAGGAATCCATTCCTAAACATTTCAGCTTTAAGTGGTCTTCCTCTTTCTTGAATTCTTATTGAAAGATAAAACTTTGTTAAAAAGGCCGCAGTTAATAATCTACCATTTAAAATTATTAATTGCTTTTTGTTTATTACATGTATTATTTATACATAACCTCAATATTACTATTTCTGAAGAAAAACTAAACATTCATTTTAAGAAAACTATAAAACTTAGCAAAATACTCCTCAGTGATTTAACAATACAACCTATCATTTAATATTGCCAATAACTTGGAATAGTTTTTAATTCTTGATTAATGCAGCTTTAATCGCATAACTCAACTTTAACCATAATACGTAGATAATTCTTAATATTAAGAATTCAGTAATGATTGAATGTTATAGAGTAATGAGTTACATCCAATCACTTAGAATCATTTAACAATTCTTCCAACAAATGAGCACCACCAAGGCCCATAAGAATTTGTTTTTGAGTTGTAAGCTAAATAAAATGCAGGGAGTGACCCCTTCACTGATTTCAATGAATATATTTATTCAATTCCTGCTAGTAAAAATTATTCTTTCCCCATTATTCTCATTAAAATTCCATTTGAGTCAACGTTTTTAACCTCTAAACAATATAGTTCCTTAATGCATATTTGTACATTCAAATTTTTATTCAGTGCAATGTATGATTATATAGTCTCTCAGTGTAAGCTGAAGTTTGTTTGATTGGAAATAGTATATTATTTTAGTTTATGACAAGATTTCAGATGAGCATAAGGCTTGTAACCCACTTTATCTGGAGGAATGTTTATCTTGAGTATCTCAGTTTTATTTGTACATACATAGTTCATTTTTGTTTTTATTTTTATGAAATAAATTTTTAATTTAATTCATCATTTTCAACGTATCTTTATTTTTCACACTGGACTTATAACCACACATCCACTAAAGGTAAATGTGGAATTTTTTTCTTTTTAAATTTTATTTAATTCATTTTTTTTTTATACAGCAGGTCCTTATTAGTCATCAGTTTTATACATGTCAGTGTATACATGTCAATCCCAATCTCCCAATTCATCACACCACCACCGCAAACACCCACCACTTTCCCTCCTTGGTGTCCGTATGTTTGTTCTCTACATCTGTGACTCAATTTGTGCCCTGCAAACCAGTTCATCTATACCATTTTTCTAGGTTCCACATATATGCATTACTATGTGATATTCGTTTTGCTCTTTCTGACTTACTTCACTCTGTATGACAGTCTGTAGGTCCATCCACACCTCTACAAATGACTCAATTTCGTTCCTTTTTATGGTTGAGTAATATTCCATTGTTTATATGTACCACATATTCTTTATCCATTTGTCTGTCGATGGGCATTTAGGTTGCTTCCATGACCTGGCTATTGTAAATAGTACTGCAATGAATACTGGGCTGCATGTGTCTTTTTGAAATAGTTTTCTCTGGGTATATGCCCAGTAGTGGGATTGCTGGATCATATGGTAATTCTATTTTTAGTTCTTTCTTTATTTACTTTTTTTGTGGTACACGGGCCTCTCACTGCTGTGGCCTACCCACTGTGGAGCACAGGCTCCGGACGTGCAGGGCCAGTGGCCATGGCTCAAGGGCCCAGCCGCTCTGCAGCATGCAGGATCCTCTCAGACCAGGGCATGAACCCGTGTCCCATGTATTGGCAGGCGAACTCTCAACCATTGTGCCACAAGGGAATCCTATTTTTAGTTTTTTAAGGAACCTCTATACTGTTCTCCATAGTGGCTGTATCAATTTACATTCCCACCAACACTGCAAGAGGGTTTCCTTTTCTCCACACCCTCTCCAGCATTTGTTGTTTGTAGATTTTCTGGTGATGCTCCTTCTAACTGATGTGAGGTGATACCTCACTGTAGTTTTGATTTTCATTTCTCTAATAATTAGTGATGTTGAACAGTTTTCATGTGCTTCTTGGACATCTGTATGTCTTCTTTGGAGAAACGTCTATTTAGGTCCTATGCCCATTTTTGCATTGGGTTGTTTGTTTTCTTAATACTGAGCTGCATAAGCTGTTTATATATTTTGGAGATTAATCCTTTGTCCACTGATTCATTTACAAACATTTTCTCCCATTCTGAGGGTTGTCTTTTTGTCTTGTTTAGGATTTCCTTTGCTGTGCAAAAGCTTTGAAGTTTCATTAGGTCTCATTTGTTAATTTTTGTTTTTATTTCCATTACTCTAGGAAGTGGACCAAAAAAGACCTTGTCATGATTTATGTCAAAGAGTGTTCTTCCTATGTTTTCCTCTAAGAGTTTTATAGTGTCTGGCCTTACATTTAGGTCTCTAATCCATTTTGAGTTTATTTTTGTGTATGGTGTTAGGGAGTGTTCTAATTTCATTCTTTTGCATGGAGGTGTCCAGTTTTCCCAGCATCATTTATTGAAGAGACTGTCTTTTCTCGATTGTATATCCTTGCCTCCTTTGTCATAGATTAGTTGACCGTAGGTGTGTAGGTTTATCTCTGGGTTTTCTATCTTGTTCCATTGATCTATGTTTCTGTTTTTGTGCCAGTACCGTATTGTCATGATTACTGTAGCTTTGTAGTATAGTCTGAAGTTGGGGAGTCTGATTTCTCCAGCTCCGTTTTTTTCCCTCAGGACTGCTTTTGCTATTCAGGGTCGTTTCTGACTCCATACAAATTTTAAGGTTTTTTGTTCTAGTTCCGTAAAAAATGTCATTGGTAATTTGATAGGGAATACATTGAATCTGTAGATTGCTTTGGGTAGTATAGTCATTTTCACAATATTGATTCTTCCAGTCCAAGAACATGGTATATCTCTCCATCTGTTGGTATCATCTTTAAGTTATTTCATCAGTGTCTTGTAGTTTTCTTCATACAGGTCTTTTGTTTCCCTAGGTAGGTTTATACCTAGGTATTTTATTCTTTTGGTTGCAATGGTAAATGGGAGTGTTTCTTTAAATTCTCTTTCAGATTTTTTATCATTAGTGTATAGGAATGCAAGAGATTTCTGTGCATTAATTTTGTATAGTGCAACTTTACCAAATTCATTGATTAGCTCTAGTAGTTTTCTGGTGACATCTTTAGGATTCTCTATGTATAGTATCTTGTCATCTGCAAACAGTGACAGTTTTACTTCTTCTATTCCAATTTGTATTCTTTTTATTTCTTTTTCTTCTCTGATTGTCATGGGTAGGACTTCCAAAACTATGTTGAATAATAGTGGTGAGAGTGCACACCCTTGTCTTGTTCCCGATATTAGAGGAAATGCTTTCAGATTTTCACCATTGAGAATGATGTTTGCTTTGGTTTTGTTGTATGTGGCCTTTATTATATTGAGGCAGGTCCCCTCTATGCCCACTTTCTGGAGAGTTTTTATCATAAATGGGTGTTGAATTTTGTCAAAAGCTTTTTCTGCATCTATTGAGATGATCATGTTTTTTCTTCTTCAATTTGTTAATATGGTTTATCACATTAATTGATTTCCATATATTGAAGAATCCTTGCATCTCTGGGATAAATCCCACTTGATCATGGTGTATTATTCTTTTAATTTGTTGTTAGATTCTGTTTGCTAGTATTTTGTTGAGGATTTTTGCATCTATATTCATCAGTGATATTGGTCTGTATTTTTTTTTTTTTTTTTTGCAGTATATTTGCCTGGTTTTAGTGTCAGGGTGATGGTGGCCTCATAGAATGAATTTGAAGTGTTCCTTCCTCTGCAATTTTTTGGAAGAGTTTGAGAAGGATGGGTGTTTGCTCATCTCTAAATGTTTGATACAATTCACCTGTGAAGCCATCTGATCATGGACTCCTGTTTGTTGGAAGACTTTAAATCACAGTTTCAGTTTCATTACTTGTGATTTGTCTGTTCATATTTTCTATTTCTTCCTGGTTCAGTCTTGGAAGGTTATACCTTCCTAAGAATTTGTTCATTTCTTCCAGGTTTTCTATTTTATTGGCATAGAGTTGCTTGTGGTAGTCTCTTAGGATGCTTTGTATTTCTGTGGTGGCTGTTGTAACTTCTCCTTTTTCATTTCTAATTTTACTGATTTGAGTCCTCTCCCTCTTTTCCTTGATGAGTCTGGCTAATGGTTTATCAATTTTGTTTATCTTCTCAAAGAACCAGCTTTTAATTTTATTGATCTTTGCTATCGTTTCCTTCATTTCTTTTTCATTTATTTCTGTTCTGATCTTTATGATTTCTTTCCTTATGCTAACCTTGTGTTTTGTTTGTTCTTCTTTCTCTATTTCCTTTAGGTATATGGTTACATTGTTTATTTGAGATTTTTCTTGTTTCTTGAGGTTGGCTTGTATTGCTATAAACTTCCCTTTTAGAACAGCTTTTGCTGCATCCCATAGGTTTTGGATCATCGTGTTTACATTGTAATTTGTCTCTAGGTATTTTTTTATTTCCTCTTTGATTTCTTCAGTGATCTCTTGGTTATTTAGTAATGTATTGTTTAGCCTCCATGTGTTTGTGTTTTTTACGTTTTTTCCCTGTAATTCATTTCTAATCTCATAACGTTGTGGTCAGAAAAGATGCTTGATATGATTGCAATTTTCTTAAATTTACTGAGTCTTGATTTGTCACCCAAGATATGATCTATCCTGGAGAATGTTCCATGCGCACTTGAGAAGAAAGTGTAATCGGCTGTTTTTGGATGGAATGTCCTATATTTCAATTAAATCTCTCTGGCCTATTGTGTCATTTAAAGCTTCTGCTTCCTCATTTATTTTCATTTTGGATGATCTGTCCATTGGTGTAAGTGAAGTGTTAGTGTCACTCACTATTACTGTGTTACTGTCTGTTTCCTCTTTTATAGCTGTTAGCAATTGTCTTACGTATTGAGGTGCTCCTCTGTTGGGTGCATATATATTTATAATTGTTATATCTACTTCGTGTATTGATCCCTTGATCATTATGTAGTGTCCTTCCTTGTCTCTTGTAACATTCTTTATTTTAAAGCCTGTTTTATCTGATATGAGTATTGCTACTCCAGCTTTCTTTTGATTTCCCTTTGCATGGAATATCTTTTTCCATCCCCTCACTTTCAGACTATATGTGTCCCTATGTCTGAAGTGGGTCTCTTGTAAATAGCATATAGATGGGTCTTGCTTTTGTATCCTTTCAGTGCGCCTGTGTCTTTTGGTTGGAGCATTTAATCCATATAATATAAGGTAATTATCAATATGTATGTTCCTATGACAATTTTCTTAACTGTTTTGGGTTTGTTTTTGTAGGTCCTTTTCTTCTCTTTTGTTTCTCACTTAGAGAAGTTCCTTCAGCATTTGTTGTAGAGCTGGTTTGGTGGTACTGAATTCTCTTAGCTTTTGCTTGCTGTAAAACTTTTGATTTCTCCATCGAATCTGAAAGACATCCTTGTCCTGTAGAGTAATCTTGCTTGTAGTTCTTCCCTTTCATTACTTTAACTATATCATGCCACTCCCTTCTGGTTTGTAAAGTTTCTGCTGAGAAATCAGCTGTTAACCTTATGGGAGTTCCCTTGTATGTTATTTGTTGTTTTTCCCTTGCTGCTTTCAATAATTTTTCTTTGTCTTTAATTTTTGCCAATTTGGTTACTATGTGTCTCGGTGTGTTTCTCCTTGGGTTTATCCTGTATGGGACTCACTGCACTTCCTGGACTTGGGTGGCTATTTCCTGCCCCATGTCAGGGAAGTTTTCGACTATAATCTCTTCAAATATTTTCTCACGTCCTTTCTCTCTCTCTTATCCTTCTGGGAACCCTATAATGCGAATGTTGTTGTGTTTAATGTTGTCCCAAAAGTCTCTTAGGCTGTCTTCATTTCTTTTCCTTCTTTTTTCTTTAGTCTGTTCTGCAGCAGTGAATTCCACCATTCTGTCTTCCAGGTCACTTATCCGTTCTTCTGCCTCAGTTATTCTGCTATTGATTCCTTCTATTGTAGTTTTCATTTCAGTTATTGTATTGTTCATCTCTGCTTGTTTGTTCTTTAATTTTTCTAGTCTTTGTTAAACATTTCTTTCATCTTCTTGATCTTTGCCTCCATTTTTTCTCCAAGGTCCTGGATCATCTTCACCATCATTATTCTGAATTCTTTTTCTGGAAGGTTGCCTATCTCTACTTCATTTAGTTGTTTTTCTGGGGTTTTATCTTGTTCCTTCATCTGGTACATAGCTCTCTGCCTTTTCATCTTGTATATCCTTCTGTGAATGTGGTTTTTGTTCCACAGGCTGCAGGATTGTAGTTCTTCTTGCTTCTGCTGTCTGCCCTCTGGTGGATGAGCCTCTCTAAGAGGCTTGTGTAAGTTTCCTGATGGGAGGGACTGGTGGTGGGTAGAGCTGACTGTTGCCCTGGTGGGAAGAGCTCAGTAAAACTTTATTCCGCTGGGCTGCTGATGGGTGGGGCTGGGTTCCCTCCTCGTTGGTTGTTTTGCCTGAGGCAACCCAACACTGTAGCCTACATGGGCTCATTTATGGGCCTAATGGCAGACTCTGGGAGGGCTCACATCAAGGAGTACATTCCAGAACTTCTGCTGCCAGTGTCCTTGTCACCACACTGAGACACAGCCACTGCCTGCCTCTTCAGGAGATGCTACAACACTAGCAGGTACGTCTGGTTCAGTCTCCCCTAGGGTCACTTCTCCTTCCCCTGGGTCCTGATGCTTACCCTACTTTGTGTGTTTCCTCCAAGAGTGGAGTCTCTGTTTCCCCCAGTCCTGTTGAAGTCCTGTAATAAAATCCCACTAACTTTCAAATTCTCATTCTCTAAGAATTCCTCCTCCAATTGCCAGACCCCCAGGTTGGGAACCTGATGTGGGGCTCAGAACTTTCACTCCAGTTGGTTGACTTCTGTGGGAAAAGTGTTCTCTAGTCTGTGAGTCACCCATGCAGCAGTTATGGTATTTGATTCTACCGTCTCATTGTGGCTTCTCCTTTGTCTTTGTATGTGGGGTATATTTTATGGTGAGTTCCAGTGTCTTCCTGTCGATGATTGTCCAGCAGCTAGTTGTGATTCTGGTGTTCTCACAAGAGGTAGTGAGAGCATGTCCTTCTACTCTGCCATCTTGGTTCCTAATCTCTCATTTTTGTTCTTGACAGACTGTTTTCCTTATGAAAATTTCTTTTTCTTGATAATATAGTTTAACCACTCTGGACCTCAGTTTCTTCACCTGTAAAATGAGAATAACAGTGGTCCCTTCATCAGGGGATGAGCCTGGCATATAGTGAAAAAATGTGGTTGTTAGTACTCTTAGTTGTGGTGGCTAGAGAAAGCACTATCACAAAACAACACTGGTTTGACATAGTGACAAATAATCAGTATGTCCGAATTTTTCCCCTGCAGAATCTGTAGTAATGAGTAGTCATTTTGTTGACACAGAATAACAATTTGGTGATATTTTTCCTCTCTGTGTTCCACGAGGACTCCTGGATGAACTAAAAATTCAATCTAGGTGTACCAAACCATTTCAATTAGAGCAATAACAAGCAGGAAGAATTTGTTCAGCAGGGAGAAGTATATCAAAAGCAGATAAATTATTATATTAAAATCTTGTTTTTTCGTATATTTCATTCATTTTTATCACTTGTCATTGCAATTTTTATTTTTCTCAACTTTCTGTGAAATTATATCTCAAATTATTCAAACTTCTGGTCCATTGATTGATGCCGTTGAATGAAGAGTATCTTTTCTAGAGCTATTGTATCATGATCCCATCACAGGGAGGCTGAGCATGTGTACTCTGGGTTGAGTCAGTGATACAATGTACTGTTTTAAAGAGGTAAAGATTCTTCACATTAACAAAGAATCTAACATTGTGTCCCAGAACTTTCCATGTAGATAGAAAGGCCAGTATAATATTACTTTTTAGAAAAAAAGAAAGGGCTATGTTCATTAGGACTGTTTCACATGGACAGTGTATATACTGTATTATGGACCTAATATCCAGTATAATCTGAATACTACAATTGTAAAGAATAGGTGATTTAATTCCAAATGAAATTAAATTTTAAACAGAGAAGTTATTTTTTCTCAGCTTAGACTCTCCCATTCTTCATAATTACTCAAAAATATTACAGATCTTGTCTTAGGAAGATTCACCAGAAAATTGTGGTGTCGTTTTTAGGTGCAAGAATTTAGGAAATGTTAATTGAGAAGCTCCTTGAGTGATCCTAGAAAACCCACCTAGTGCTTCTCTTTCAGTTTATTATTGTGAATGGGAATAATACTTGTGTTTTAACCTACATTCCTGACAATAGAAATCAAGATATGAAATATGTTTGATTAGCTTTTGCTTTTTGGACAGAAGACAATGGAAAAAATTATACTGAAAATAAACCCACTTCTCTACTTTACACCACTTTCTCCTGACCAAAAAAAAGAGAGAGAGAGAGAAACAACAACAACAACAACAACAAAAACAACAAAACCTTGAAAGTTGAAAACCCATACCTGTCTGGTCTGGACTGGCATTCTGGTTAAGTCTTTCTTTTCTTAATGCTCAAGTTAATATTTCTTTGATTGTGAGAAATAGACTTCTAAATACAACTCCATAGACTCCCCAAACTTACCAGAATTGGAAACAAATGACTTTTTTATTATTCCAAAAAATAAAAGACTGCCAAAAGGATGAGCGTTCGCTCTCATTACATTCATTTAAATGAGGTGTCACAGACTTAGAAAGTAATTGTAAAAGGGGAATAGAAACAACTTGAGCAATGGAAGTGTTACAGGATTATGTATGGTGAGCTAACAGCATCATTCACTTTTCATTTGTGATTTATATTCCACTTTATTTCCAAAAGGTTTGAGAAAGTCTAACACTTATTTGGAAATACAAGTTCTGATATTTTTAAAAAGACAGTCACATAACCTTATTACACTATTATCATACCTATAGTATAAGAATTTTTACCACTCCACATGAACACAAATGCAAAAATTGTTTCAATATATTATTCTTCCTTTTTTTGTTGTTTTGTGCATGGATTTATGAAAAAGCATTGACTGGTATTTTAAATGATGCTATTTTAAATAATTTTTGGTGGGGGGAGATAGAAGTGATACATCTTTTTATTTGTTTGCTTTCATCTAAGCCAAAACGATGCATACATAGAAACATCACTTGTGAAAATCAGAGTACAATCTCTTTGTTAACATATTGTTTACCATATTTTTACTAATAAAATTACAAGAAAGCGCTTTGAAAGAATCATATTTGACTTCAATCATGACTCAAGGATGTTCTGTCTGGAAATTCAGGGACCATGTTTTATTGTGAAAGAAATTTTGTAGCCTTATTTCAGCAGCACTGAGTTTCTTACTTTTCTGTAATCAGTGAAAGGAAAGCAATGATTAATGAGCTTCTCGGCCTGCTCTTTGTCTCACTCATGACACATTTGCCAAGTGCTTCAGCCTGCGAAGCTCAATTACCAAGCTCAATTATTAACAAATTTCTGTGAACGCTTCAAAGCAATTGTGGTAAATAAGAGTCATAATTCTCTGCCAGTTTCCAAATAAGAAATGTATATTAATTGACCAGGATTAATAAGACACTACTCTCTATTTACATAATCTTGAATTTTTAAGGAATTTAGATTCCTCAGAAGCTTGGGTGTATAGTAAAAAAACTCATTTTTAAGTTCCTATTATGCTTCCTACTTACATTTTTGACTTTGGAGGATGTTTCTCAAAATCTTTGTTTTGTCTCAGTTTCATTATTTTAAAAATAGAAATGATAATAATGGCAATGGCCTCACAGGCAGTTGAGCTCAGGATTATGAAAATACTTTGTAACTACAAGGTGCAGTGAGTTGTTATTACTGTGAGTTAATTAGAGGAACACTGGTTTATCACCATCTTCATCACAATGTCACCAGTAGGAAGAAAGGGGCTCCAAGTTGTCCATTCTGCTCTGTTTAAGTCTTCTTTTTTTTTTTGTGGTACGCTGGCTCCTCACTGTTGTGGCCTCTCCCGTTGTGGAGCACAGGCTCTGGATGCGCAGGCTCAGTGGCCATGGCTCACGGACCTAGCTGCTCCGTGTCATGTGGGATCTTCACAGAGCAGGGCATGAACCCGTGTCCCTTGTATCGGCAGGCGGACTCTCAACCACTGCACCACCAGGGAAGCCCTGTTTAAGTCTATTTTTAAATGAACAGATAGTATATTCCCACCATGTACACCATACATATTGTAAGGAACATAAAGGTGTATAGAATATGAAAGACAGCTCATATTGTTCCAAGCTTTCCAAACATCAGGGGAGTCACTTGGTCCTATTTAGAAATTCATCCTCAAAGTCTAAATAGAGATATGATTCCCCAACTTTCTTGGCCTTCTCATACACTATTCCTGTTTCTTAATTGAAAAGGTAAATGAAATCCCAAAGTTGGTTTCTCAAGTGTTCATTTACCATCTGCTATGATTGTTGCCCTTGACTTGGAAGGGTTTATCTTGTGGACTCTAGAAAGCAAATGCATAGTGACACAGGTTGTCTATTGAGCTACTTAGAAGAAATATAATACTGACCGTTCTCAATTCCTAGACTTTGGGAAATGTTGACAGGACCACCCCTGCAAGTTTAGTAAGCTGGAGCTTAGTTTCACAGACCTGAGTCAAAGGATTTAAGAATTTTGGGGTTCAACACAGTAGTTTTCCTCATATTAGGCCCCTGAAAAAAGGAGAGGAAAAAAAAAACCCTGTGGTTAAAGCACAAAGAAGGGGTACTACTGACTACCTTCAGAAAGATACTGGAATGTGATTAACTTTTATAAAATGTATTTGAGAAATTTGCTAGTTAATAATAGCAATGCTATCCAGACTGGGGACATCTCTTTCAAAAACTCATTATCCTGGAGTCTTGCACATCAATGCTCATGACTTCCTAGGTACAGTAATAGCAACACCTACTTATATCTACCTGTCATTTGAAGTTATCAAAATGATAAAGAGCTGCTGTTTGGAATCTGCCTCTAGTTTAATACCAAAATGATAGTATAGCTCAGAACTTCATGTCTCATGTAAAAGATATGTCTTGTTTATTGTTTAGATGTTCTAAGCTTCATTTTCATGATAATGGTTACTAAAAGGAGAGCTATGTTCTTCCCAATGGAGCTGCATTCATACTTAGTCCACTTTTTATAAAGGAAATCAAGGAGTGACAAGAATTGTAGTTGCTTTTATGTTCTAGAAATTATTTAGTTTTAGCAACAACAGAGGAGAAACTACTACTATGAATCTGGATATTTTCTCTTTTCTTATTATGCCTAGCATTATTATTTTTATAATTTCTTCGTCTCTGAATCTAGGAGGAAAAATATCCTTAAGATTTTCCCCTCAGAAACAGTAATAATTAGTAGATTCTAAAATGATCAAGCAATAACCTTTCATAAAAGATTATTTAAAATTGTGCTTCTTTGAATTTTCTATGTTTACCTAGTATTATCTATGGGGTAATGTTGTGCCTCTGTGTCCATAACTGTTGTTTTTTTTTTTTTCTTGTTTTAAAGTCATGAAATGAGTGACTTATTTTTAAAAAAAGCTATGTTGTCTAAAAACTCATGTATGAGAGGAAAACAAAGTGACTGACTGCTATTATACTGTACTATTCCAACGCCTCTTTACCTACCCTCCTGCAAGACAGGTTACCAACTCAATATTCAAAATAGTGTAAAAAAGAAAGAAGTCAATGTTACTTAATGGTATAACAATAGGAAAAATTGAGCAAAAACATTAATAATTATTATCATAAATTGTTTACTGCAAAATGGAATAATGAATGACTACTGCTATCTAATTTTTCTAAAATAAAATGTAGAATAAAAAAAGCAAAAAGAAATAGGGCTGACAGTAGGCTACAAAAATGTTGATCATTTTCTTCTAAATCTGACAGATCAAATATTCATGGTATGTGAACTACCCATGCTTTTCCTGAGAATAGAATTTACAGAGTTAGAATAATGTGGAAGGAAAAGGAAAAATCCCTCAGAAGTATAATTTCGCATGGAAGCTGAATTACGTATTCCTGAGATTGTTGTTTCCCTGTGACATAGCTTCAATGATGCTTTCTTAGATGGGCAGACCTGAATTGATAGATTGTTCTAGAAAGACAAGAAAGGGTCCCCAGATTTGGATCATGTTGCCCATTCTACCCCCATCACTTTCTACAAGCAACAAGGGTAGAAGGTACTCACTTTACCCTAGAGGTTCCTCCAGATGTTGTCAATTATCATCAGTATTTATTTTCTTAGAAAAAATGTTGTCCATTAGTATAAACACATTTAAATGTCCTTTTAAAATAGTCAATATTTAATGGTAAAAAATCTAATAAATTAAAAGCATCTTTAAAATAATATTATTTAATATCAATTAATGGGATTGAAATTGATAATTTGTTCCCTATACTATTTAGTTTTACCAAAAAATAAAATGGAAATTACATAATTTGACCAAAGTTCTCTGCATAAATTATTTCCTTGATTTTTATTTATTTATCAGAGTCTACATCAGAGTGTTGCATTTGATGGAATTACAGCAAGATGCATTTCCTAAAGGATAAGGGACAAAGAAATAAATCAAGAATAATTCCATTGGCAGAATGAGTTCCTCTTTCTGCCTTATTTTATTTTTTGAGATGCAGGAAAAGTAAAAGATTATCAGTGAAGTAGATTAGCGTTTAGATATACAAGCAAACACAAACTGGCTTTTCTCCAGTTCTTACCCACTGATGTCATCTGGGAAATGGGTTGGCCTCACATTTGATATAGGACAATGAAGGTGTGAAGGAGGTGTCACTGACATAAAGTAAATGTCTGATACAAACATAAATACCAGAGTGATCCCTAACTCTCCAGCTTTCTGGGCTCTATATTATTGGAATACCCAATAAAATAATCTGTATTCTTATTTTGCATTTTATCACAGGAAATATAGAATATTCCTGTTATTGGTGGTATTTTCAAGAGTTGGATTTGGGCCACTGCATGCCCTGATTGTTGCCTAGGAGCTTGAACTCTCAACTCTTCCTGCCATCTCCTCTAGACTTTTTCTGAACATTTTGTTATAAATTCTCCAGGCTGCTCTAGCTCATTCTTGTTTACTTCTACACAAAATAACAAAGAGATTATTTCCATAATGCCCCAAGTTCAGGGACCTGCCTTTCTCTTACCAGTTGGAAAACTAAATCTTCATGTAGTTTTTACATAGAGAGCAGATACTGTGTTTCAACTTGGATGTTGTTTCAGAATTGAGAGGCTTATAAATATGTGCTTTCCTAAACTAAAAGTTCCTTAATTTTTTGGTCCCAGGAACTCGTTATACTCTTGAAATACTGAGGTCCTTAAACAGCTTTCCTTTATGTGGGCTATATCTCCTGATATTTATCCTACCAGGAATTAAGAGAAATGTTAAAAATATTTATATATTAATAATTAATCTAGAAGTGAGAGAGTGGCATGGACTTATATACACTACCAAATGTAAAATAGATAGCTAATGGGAAGCAGCCATATAGCACAGGGAGATCAGCTCGGTACTTTGTGACTACCTAGAGGGGTGGGGTAGAGAAGGTGGGAGGGAGACACAAGAGGGAGGAGATATGGGGATGTATGTATATGTATAGCCGATTCACTTTGTTATAAAGCAGAAACTAACACACCATAGTAAAGGAATTATACTCCAATAAAGATGTTTAAAAAAATTCACCTAAAATAATAATAATAAACCCAAGCAGTTAACTTTTTTATGGAAAATAACTGTTTTCCAAAACCAAAAACAATTTCATGAGAACAATGATCCTGCATATTTTTCAAAATTTTTAAACATCTGGCGTAATAGAAGACAGTGGATTTTCATTTCTGCTTCTGCATTGAAGGTGTTGCAATACAGTGCTTTGGTCAAAATATACAAAGAAAATCTGGATGAAGTTTGTGAAGTATAGGTAACATTCAAAGAAGATTATGAAGAAAATAGGGAGGAGTACAGTCAGTTCTGCATTAATGGCACACATGCATTCCTAAAAAGCACAGGAAAATAAAGTTTTATGAAAACAAGGTTAAGAACAGATATAGTGTTTCAAAATTTCTCAGTGACATGCAAAGAACTGGTTGGGAATCTAATTTAAAAACAGATAGGAATCTAATAAAAATGGTAGCAAAGTTTTACACATTAAATAATTAAGAAATGAATAAATACTATAATACAGCACTTTACCTTGCCAAAGACCTGAAGTTTGTTCATGAAACTAGGTGAACCACCTAGTTGGGTCATGGAACCACCTACCTAGCTCCCAGGTCCACCACCCTAAGGGCGAGGGAAGAGAACAAAAGGGAGACAAAAAACAAAAAAGAGAGGAGAGAGATGAGAAAGAAAAGAGAACACAAACATAGAGGAAAAGTACAAGATAAGTTGAGAGGAAATGGGTAAAACTAAAGAGGCGAGAGTGTGGGGCCCTGTGTCCTTGGCAATTGGAAGGGTTGCACCTTGTGTGTTTCTGTGTAGTGGCAGTGGGAGGGTGAAGTGAAATCTATTAGAACATCAGATGTGCATGGGTGCATCACAATATCCTTGTGACATGTGTGCTCCAGTGTGTTTTATGTATTCCTACAAGGCACCCACAGTTTTCTGCATTCATCTAGTGATAACTGTTGGAATAAATTCAGATTTGCAAAACAAGCATTAAAATAGAATTATTTTTTGTAGCCTTTTCAGATAATTGTGGATATTTTTGATATTACACGAAAATTCAACAAGTTTTAGCATCTTAAAACTTAATTGCAATGTCTAGGAAAACTCATATGAGAGGAGCACAGAGGCTGTTTCCATCATCTTTCCCTGTGAACCCCTCACTTTTAAAACCAGCAAAGTGAGGAGGCTGAATGCATTCTGAGTCAAGAACAAGAGCTGTGTCTCCCTCTTATGAGAGCACCAGAATCACAACTAACTGCTGTAAAATCGTTGACATGAAGACACTGGAACTCACCAAAAAAGATACCCCACATCCAAAGGCAAAGGAGAAACCACAGTGAAATGGTAAGAGGGGTGCAATCACAATAAAATCAAATCCCATAACTGCTGAGTGGGTGACTCACAAACTGAAGAACACTTATACCAGAGAAGTCCACCCACTGAGGTGAAGGCTCTGAGACCCATGTCAGGATTCCCAATCTGGGGGTTCAGCAATGGAAGGAGGAATTCCTAGAGAATCAGAATTGAAGGCTACAGGGATTTGATTGCAACAGGACAGGGGGAAACAGAGACTCCACTAATGGATGGCACACATAAAGCCTTGTGCACACCAGGACCCAGGGGGAAGGAGCAGTGACCCCACAGGAGACTGAACAAGACCTACCTGCTAGTGTTGGATGGTCTCCTGCAGCGGAGTGGGGTGGCTGTGTCTCACTGTGAGGACAAGGACACTGGCAGTAGAGGTTTGGGGAAATACTCCATGGCGTGAGCCCTCTCAGAGTCCGCCATTAGCCCCACTAAAGAGCCCAGGTGGCTCCAGTGTTGGGTCACCTCAGACCAAACAAACAACAGGGAGAGAACCCAGGCCCCCCAGAAACAGAAAAGCAGATTAAAGTTTTACTGAACTCTGCCCACCAGAGCAATAGCCAGCTCTACCCACCACCAGACCCTCACATCAGGAAACTTAAACAAGCCTCGTAGATAGCCTCATCCACCAGAGAGCAGACAGCAGAAGCAGGAAGAACTGCAATCCTGCAGCACATGGAACAAAAACCACATTCACAGGATAGACCAGATAAAAAGGCAGAGAGCTATGTACCAGATGAAGGAACAAGATAAAACCCCAGAAAAACAACTAAACGAAGTAGAGATAGGCAACCTTCCAGAAAAAGAATTCAGAATAATGATGGTGAAGATGATCCAGGACCTTGGGGAAAAAATGGAGGCAAAGATCAAGAAGATGAAAGAAATGTTTAACAAAGACTAGAAAAATTAAAGAACAAAGAAGAAGAGATGAACAATACAATAACTGAAATGAAAACTACACTAAAAGGAATCAATAGCAGAATAACTGAGGCAGAAGAACGTATAAGTGACCTGGAAGACAGAATGGTGGAATTCACTGCTGCAGAACAGACTAAAGAAAAAAGAAGGAAAAGAAATGAAGACAGCCTAAGAGACTTCTGGGACAACATTAAACACAACAACATTCGCATTATAGGGTTCCCAGAAGGATAAGAGAGAGAGAAAGGACACGAGAAAATATTTGAAGAGATTATAGTCGAAAACTTCCCTAATATGGGAAAGGAAATAGCCACCCAAGTCCAGGAAGTGAAGAGTCCCATACAGGATAAACCCAAGGAGGGACACGCTGAGACACATAGTAATCAATTTGGCAAAAATTAAAGGCACAGAAAAATTATTGAAAACAGAAAGGGAAAAATGACAAATAATATATTAGGGAACTCCCATAAGGTTAATAGCTGATTTCTCAGCAGAAACTTTACAAGCCAGACGATAGTGGCATGAAATATTTAAAGTGATGAAAGGGAAGGACCTACAACCAAGATTACTTTACTCAGCAAGGATGTCTTTCAGATTCGACAGAGAAATCAAAAACTTTACAGCAAGCAAAAGCTAAGAGAATTCAGCACCACCAAACCAGCTGTACAACAAATGCTAAAGGAACTTCTCTAAGTGGGAAACACAAGGGGAGAAAAGGACCTGCAAAAACAAAACAAAACAATTAAGAAAATAGTAATAGGAGCATACATATCGATAATTACCTTAAACATGAATGGATTAAATGCTCCAACCAAAAGGCAGAGGCTCGCTGAATGGATACAAAAACAAGACCCATATAGATGCTGTCTACAAGAGACCCGCTTCAGACCTAGGGACACATACAGACTGAAAGTGAGGGGATGGAAAAAGATTTCCATGGAAAAGGAAATCAAAAGAAAGCTGGAGTAGCAATCCTCATATCAGATAAAGTAGACTTTAAAATAAAGAATATTACAAGAGACAAGAAAGGACACTACATAATGATCAAGGGATCAATCGAAGAAGATATAACAATTATAAATATATATGCACCCAACATAAGAGAACCTCAATATATAAGGCAACTAGTAGCAGCTATAAAAGAGGAAATCAACAACAACATATAATAGTTGGGGACATTAAAACCTCATTTACACCAATGGACAGATTATCCAACAGAAAAGTAATAAGGAAACACAAGCTTTAAATGACACAATAGACCAGATAGAATTTAATTGATATTTATAGGACATTTCATCCAAAAACAGCAGATTACACTTCTTCTCTAGTGCACATGGAACATTCTCCAGGATAGATCACATCTTGGATCAGAAATCCAGCCTCAGTAAATTTAAGAAAACTGAAATCATATCAAGCATCTTTTCCAACCACAACACTATGAGATTAGAAATAAACTAGAGGGAAAAAAAGGTAAAAAACAGAAACACACAGAGGCTAAACAATACGTTACTAAATAACCTAGAGATCACTGAAGAAATCACAAAGGAATTCAAAAAATACCTAGAAAAAATGACAATGAAAACACGATGATCCAAAACCTAAGGGATGGAACAAAAGCAGTTCTAAGAGGGAAGTTTATAGTAATACAATCCTACCACAAGAAGAACAAATATCTCAAATAAACAACCTAACCTTACACCTAAAGGAACTAGAGAAAGAATAACAAAGAAAACCCAAAGTTAGCAGAAGGAAAGAGATCATAAATATCAGAGCAGAAATAAATGAAATAGAAACAAGGAAGATGATAGCAAAAATCCATAAAACTAAAAGCTGGTTCTTTGAGAAGATAAACAAAATTGATAAACCATTAGCCAGACTCATCAAGAAAAAGAGGGAGAAGACTCAAATCAATAAAAGTAGAAAAGAAAAAGGAGAAGTTACAAGAGACACCACAGAAATACAAAGCATCCTAAGAGACAACTACAAGCATCTCTATGCCAATAAAATGGACAACCTGGAAGACATGGACAAATTCTTAGAAATGCACAACCTTCTGAGGCTGAACCAGGAAGAAATAGAAAATATGAACAGACCAATCACATGTAATGAAACTAAAACTGTGATTAAAAATCTTCCAACAAACAAAAGTCCAGGATCAGATGGTTTTACAGATGAATTCTATCAAACATTTAGAGAAGAGCTAACACTCATCGTTTTCAAACTCTTCCAAAAAATTGCAGAGGAAGGAACACTCCCAAACTCATTTATGAAGCCCCCATCGCCCCAATACCAAAACCAAAGATACTACAAAAAAAGAAAATTACAGGGCAATATCACTGATGAATATAGATGCAAAAATCCTCAACAAAGTACTAGCAAACAGAATCCAACAACACATTAAAAGGATCATACACCATGATCAAGTGAGATTTATCCCAGGGATGCAAGGTTCTTCAATATATGTAAATCAATCAATGTGATACACCATATTAACAAATTGAAGAAGAAAACCCATATTATCATCTCAATAGATGCAGAAAAAGTTTTTGAGAAAATACAACACATATTTATGATAAAAACTCTCCAGAACATTGGCATAGAGGAAACCTACCTCAACATAATAAAGACCTTACAAAAAACCCACAGCAAACATCATTCTCAATGGTGAAAAACTGAAAGCATTTCAGCTAAGACAGTAACAAGACAAGGATGTCCACTCTCACCACTATTATTCAACATAGTTTTGGAAGTCCTAGCAACAGCAATCAGAGAAGAAAAAGAAATAAAAGGAATCCAAATTTGAAAAGAAGAAGTAAAACTGTCACTGTTTGCAGGTGACATGATACTATACATAGAGAATCCTAAAGATGCTACCAGAAAACTACTAGAGCTACTCAATGAATTTGATAAAGTAGCAGGATACAAAATTAATGCACAGAAATCTCTTGCATTCCTATGCACTAATGATGAATAATCTGAAAGAGAATTTAAGGAAACACTCCCAATTACCACTGCAACAAAAAGAATAAAATACAGAGGAAAAACCTATTTGGGAGACAAAAGACCTGTATGCAGAAAACAATAAGACACTGCTGAAAGAAATTAAACATGATGCCAACATATGGAGAGATATACCATGTCCTTGGATTAGAAGAATCAATATTGTGAAAATGACTATACTACCCAAAGCAATCTACAGATTCAATGCAATCACTATAAAAATACCAATGACAATTTTTACAGAAATAGAACAAAAATTCTTAAAATTTGTATGGAGACACAAAAGACCCCAAATAGCCAAGCAGTCTTGAGGGGAAAAAACGGAGCTGGAGGAATCAGGCTCCCTGACTTCAGACTATACTACAAAGGTACAGTAGTCAAGACAGTATGGTGCTTGCACAAAAATGGAAATATAGGTTAATCCAACAAGATAGAAAGCCCTGAGATAAACCCACACACCTATAGTCAATTAATCTATGACAAAGGAGGCCAGGCTATACAATGGAGAAATGACAGTCTCTTCAATAAGTGGTGCTGGGTAAACTGGACAATCACATGTAAAAGAACGAAATTAGAACACTCCTTAACACCATACACAAAAATAAACTCAAAATGGATTAGAGACCTAAATGTAAGACTGGACACTATAAGACGCTTAGAGGAAAACATAGGAAGAACAGTCTTTGACATAAATCTCAGCAAGAATTTTTTTGACACACCTCCTAGAGTAATGGAAATAAAAAGCAAAAATAAACAAATGGGACCTAATGAAACTTAAAAAGCTTTTGCCAACAATAGTACCTACAAACAACATGAAAAGACAACCCTGAGAATGGGAGAAAATATTTGCAAATGAATCAATGGACAAAGGATTAATCTCCAAAATATATAAACAGCTCATGCAGCTCAATATTTAAAAAACAAACAACCCAATCCAAAAAATGGGCAGAAGACCTAAAGAGACATTTCTCCAAAGAAGACATACAGGTGGCCAAGAAGCACATGAAAATCTGCTCAACATCACTAATTATTAGAGAAATGCAAATCAAAACCACAATGAGGTATCACCTCACACCTTTTAGAAGGGGCATCATCAGAAAATCTACAATAACATATGCTGGAGAGGGTGTGGAGAAAAGGGAACACTCTTGCAGTGTTGGTGGGAATGTAAATTGATACAGCCACTATGGAGAACAGTATGGAGGTTCCTTAAAAAACTAAAAATAGACCTACCATATGACCCAGCAATCCCACTACTGGGCATATTCCCAGAGAAAACCATAATTTAAAAAGACACATGCACCCTAATGTTCATTGCAGCCCTATTTACAATAACCAGGACATGGGAGCAACCTAAATGCCCATTGACAGATAAATGGATAAAGAAGATGTGGCACATATATACAATGGAATATTGCTCAGCCAGAAAAAGAAATAAAATTGAATCTTTTGTAGAGACGTGGGTGAATCTAGAGACTGTCATACAGAGTGAAGTAAGTCAGAAAGAGAAAAACAAATATCGTTTATTAATGCATATATGTGGAACCTAGAAAAATGGTATTGATGAACCAGTTTGCAGGGCAGAAATTGAGACACAGATGTAAAAACAAATGTATGGACACAAAGGGGGGAAAGTGGCGAGGGTGGTGGTGGTGGTGTGATGAATTGGGAGATTGGGATTCATATATATACATTAATATGTATAAAATGGATAACAAATAAAAATCTGATCTTTAAAAAAATAAAATTAAATTTAAAAAAGACTTAATTGCAATGTGGAATCTGAAACCATATTAATAAGATATTTGTGTGCTTACATTAAAATTACGTATGATTTTGTAACATGTTTTGGTCATTTGGAAATTATTGGTTTCCTTAATTATGCAGATCTTCCACATGGTGACACTTTTCATTGTACAATATTAAAAAAAATTACATTTGTTAATACCACCACTAAACTCATCAGAAAAATTGTTGGAGAGCCACATTGTGGCAGATCAAATTTCCTTAAATTTTCAATATTTAATACAATTAGTTTCTTTACTGCTTCATCAAAGACATTCTTTTCTTTCTTTCTTTTTTTTTTTTTTTTTTTTTTTTTTTGCGGTACGTGGGTCTGTCAATGTTGTGGCCTCTCCCGTTGCGGAGCACAGGCTCCGGACACGCAGGCTCAGCGACCATGGCTCACGGACCCAGCCGCTCCGCGGCATATGGGATATTCCCGGACTGGGGCACAAACCCGTGTCCCCTGCATCGGCAGGCGGACTCTCAACCACTGCGCCACCAGTGAAGCCCTCATCAAAGTCATTCTTAAGTGAAACTGGCTCTCTCTTTTTTCTTTTTTAACTGAGATTGTGTGGATATGGAGGTGAAGAAAACAAGGAGTGCTACTACAGCTTGGTGCCACTGCTTTGATTCAGACAAAGGCACCAGCATTTTTAAACACCATTGTTTTTTGCACCATCAGTGTGCAAATGTGAATACAGTGAAAAAGATCAATAATGTCTAAGTGTTTCATGAAAAAAAATTGACCTTACTGATTCCCTGGAAGTGTCTCAGAGTTTGCAGTCAATAATTTGTGAACTGTTGTTCTGTACAAAAGGGTCTACTGCATCTGACCTTTACCTTTAATCACATAGACAACTGGAAGAAGCTTTGAAATTACAGCATTTCTTAAATAGCCTTTATTGCCAGAAAAATCTTAGGGTGTGTTCTAGGTCAATTCTTTCCAATGAATTGTCTTGGACAATAGAATAGAGGATAATAGAATAATTTTTCTTCTGATTAAAAAAAAATTAGTTCCAGGATTTAAAAAGCCATATAGGAAAAATGTTACAT
Source organism: Monodon monoceros (assembly GCF_005190385.1). NCBI lineage: Eukaryota > Metazoa > Chordata > Mammalia > Artiodactyla > Monodontidae > Monodon > Monodon monoceros. The sequence goes on from NW_021703770.1 coordinate 48,524,774, forward strand.
GTGCATATTTTTTGTTTGATCTCAACACTGAGTTTTAATGGCCTATAGAAAGCATCTATTACACTGAGGGCTTTTATCTATTAACGCTGACATTTTAGAGTGTCAGTGGGCTTATGGTCTGAGAAACATGGTCCTGAAAGGTGTTTTGAAATATCACTTTCTCACTTCCACCCCAAGACCATTGGTTATGCATACAGTGGACTTCCCAGAAAATACTGTATTGAAGCTGGACAAAGTAAGAGAAAGTGGCCCAGGAATTCTTTCTCTTAGGAAGAAGAAAGACATAAGAGGAAGAAAACATTTTAGTAACCTTCACTCTCTGTTAATTGACACATAATTAAAAAGTAGACAGCAGGCTCCCCTGGTGGCGCAGTGGTTGAGAGTCCGCCTGCTGATTCAGGGGACACGGGTTCGTGCCCCGGTCCGGGAAGGTCCCACATGCCACAGAGCGTCTAGGCCCATGAGCCATGGCCGCTGAGCCTGCGCGTCCGGAGCCTGTGCTCCGCAACGGGAGAGGCACAACAGTGAGAGGCCCACATGCCGCCAAAAAAAAAAAGTAGACAGGACACCCAATAATGCCATGCTGAATAATTTCAGCACATGTCTGATACTGGAAAAACAGGATTTTCTCATTTCCCATAGTTTGTCACACAGATTTGTGTGCATCTTTGTCAAGAGTCTGAGAAAAAAATAACACATGACTTATGTTTACAATCATGTAATCCATGTATTTGCCCCACATATACACAATCCTTGTTGTTTAGAGAAGTTTTCTTTGTAGGCTTAATTGATAAATTTCTGTTTCTTCTTTACACTGGCTACTAGAGAATTGGGAAGGAAATATAGGGACTAAGGGCTTGAAGCATATAATGTTGCTTAAAATCACATAGAATTGCTCATGTATGAATTATTAGCAAGAGAAATTTCCACTTAGAAATTTGAAAACTGGTGTACAGGGTTATGTTGAGACACACACATGCACACACACACACACACACACACACACACACACACACCAGAAAAGATGTTCTAAAAATAGCAATGGTTTAAACAAGATAGGAGTTTCTTTCCTTCCTTCCTTTTTTTTTTTTTTTTGTGGCCACGCGGCATGTGGGATCTTAGTTTCCAACCAAGGATCACCCACAGCCCCTGCACTGGAAGTGCGGAGTCTTAACCTCCAGATCCAGGGAAGTCCTTATTTCTTTCTTTCATAAAATAAGCCTGGAAGTTGATAGTTCAGGAATGATACAGATTTTCCACTATGTCTCAAGCATCCTGGTTTCAACATTTCTGCTCTGTACCTCAGTACTCATCCCTGAGTTTCCTTGGGGGATTGGCTCCAGGACCCCCTGCAGATACCAAAGTCTGAGGGTACTCAAGTCCCTTATATTAAAAGTCTCTTAAATAAAATTGCCTATAACCTATATGTATCCTCCCATATACTTTAAATCATCTCTAGATTATTTACAATACCTAATAAAATGTAAATGCTTTGTAAATAATTGCCAGCATGTGCAAAATTCAAGTTTTGCTTTTTGAAAATTTCTGGATTTTTACAAAAATATTTTTGATCCAAATTAGTTGCATTTGTGGATGTGGAGCCTGTAGATGCAGAGGGCTGACTACTGTGGTTTTTATCTTCAAGTTCACCTCTTAATCCAAGAGGGCTGCTAGAGATCCAGATATCATATCTACATTCCAGGCAAGCAACAAGAATAAGAGAGAATATCTCTTTCCTTTTTTAGAGATCCACATGACATTTTTGCTAACATCTCATGGGCCCACATTTAGTCACAATGTTTAGTCATAGCCCATCAAGGGAAGTTGGAATGCTTTATTTTTTAATTGGACAAATGAATATCTGGAGTAAAATTAAAGTGACTGTGTCTCTGTCACAGAAATGCTCATTGCTCTTAAAAAAATTTTTTGTTATTCTTGCTTTCATTTAATTTTTATGGAAAATACAAAACAGACAAAATAGTATATGAACTCTCATACACCTATTATTAAATCATGGCCAATATTTTTTCACCTGTATCACCAATGTCTTCCTTCCTCCTGTTTATTCTTTATTTTCTAATTGAGGTGAAATTCCCAGAGCATAAAATTAAGCATTGTAAAGTGAACCATTCAGTGGCATTTAGCCCATTCACAGTGCTGTGCAACCACCACCTCTATCTAGTTCTAAAACATTTTAATTACCCCCAAAGTAATCCTTTATCCATTGAGCAGTTGCTCCCATTTCCCCACTCCTCCCAGCCCCTGGCAACCACCAATGTGTGTTCTGTCTCTTTGGTATCTTTTTTGTTATTCTTATTTTTTATTTGTCTTTGTTTTTGCCTCAATCCTTTTATTCTTCCTATTTAAAAAATTGAAGTAGAGTTGATATATAATATTATATTAGTTTCAGGTGTACAATAGAGGGATTCAATATTTTTATAGATTATACTCCATTTAAAGTAATTATGAACTATTGATTATATTCCCTGTGCTGTATATTATATCCTCGTATCTTATTTTATACCTAGTAGTTGGTATCTCTTAATTCCCTACACCTATCTTGACTCTTCCCATATCTCTCTTCCCACATGAAACCAGTGGTTAGTTCTGTATATCTGTGAGTCTGTTTTGTTATATTCATTTGTTTGTTTAATTTTTTAGACTCCATATATAAATGAAAACACAGTTTTTGCCTTTTTCTGTCTGACATTTCACTAAGCATAGTACTCTCCACATCCATCCATGTAGTTGTAAATGGCAAAATTTCATTCTTTTTATAGCTGAGTAATATTCCATTATGTATACACCAAATCTTCTTTATCCTACATTTGTTGATGGACACAGGTTGCTTCCATATATTGGCTATTGTAAACAATGCTTCTATGAACACTGGTGTGCACATATCTTTTCTATTTGGTGTTTTTGTTTTCTTTAGAAATACACCCAGGAGTGGAATTACCGGATCATATGGCAGTTTTTGAGGAACTTTACTGTTTTCCATAATGTCTGAACCAATTTACATTCCCACCAACAGTGTACTAGAGTTACATTTTCTCCACATCTTCACTAACATTTGCTTTTTGTTACCTTTTTTTTTTTTTTGGCGGTACACGGGCCTCTCACTGTTGTGGTCTCTCCCGTTGTGGAGCACAGGCTCCAGACGTGCAGGCTCAGTGGCCATGGCTCTCATGGGCCCAGCCACTCCACGGCATGTGGGATCTTCCCAGACCAGGGCACGAACCCATGTCCCCTGTATCGGCAGGTGGACTCTCAACCACTGTGCCAACAGGGAAGCCCATCATTGCATATTTTTGTTGAAGATTAATTGACCATAGGAATATGGGTTTATTTCTGGGCTCTCTATTCTGTTCCATTGATCTATGTGTCTGTTTTTGTGCCAGTACCATACTGTTTTGATTACTGTAAACTTGTAGTATAGTCTGAAGTCAGGGAGCACAGTACTTCCAGCTTTGTTCTTTTTTCTCAGGATTACTTTTTTTCTATTTGATGTCTTCTGTGATTTCACATAAATTTTAACATTATTTGTTCCAGTTCTGGAAAAATGTCATGGATAGTTTGAATTGCATTAAATCTGTATATTTCTTTGGGTATTATAGACATTTTAGCAATATAAATTGTTCCAGTTAGTGAACATGGGATATCTTTCCATTTACATGTATCATCTTCAATTTTCTTCGAATGTCTTATAGTTTTCAGAGTATAGGTCTTTAACCTCCTTGATTAAGTTTATTCCTAGGCATTTTATTCTTTTTTTGTGTGATTTTAAATGGAATTGTTTTCAACAATTGCCAGCAATCAGACAAGGAAAAGAAATAAAAGGCATCCAAATTGGAAAGGAAGAAGTAAAACTGTCACTATTTGCAGATGGCATGTTACTGTACATACAAAAGTTTAAAATCTCCACCAAAAACTATTAGAACTAATAAACAAATTCAGCAAAAATGCAGAATACATGATTGCTGTGGCTAGGACTTTCAATACTGTCTTAAATAAAATTGGCAAGAGTGGGCATCCTGACATTAGAAGAAAACCTTTCAGCTTTTTACCATTGTGTACGATGTTAGCTGTGGGTTTGTCATAAATGACCATATTTATGTTGAGATATGTTCCCTCTATACAAACTTTGATGAGCGTTTCGAAATGGATATTGAATTTTGTCAAATGCTTTTTGTGTCTACTGAGATGATCATGTGATTTTTATTCTTTGTTTTGTTTTCTTTTTTCTACGAGTTTGTTTTAAAAGTTTTTTTAATTTTTATTTTGAATTTTTTGAAGTATAGTTGATTTACAATATTATTTTAGTTTTGGGTGTACAGTACAGTGATTCAGTATTTTTACATATTATACTCCATTAAAAGTAATTACAAGATAATGGTTATATTTCCCTGTGCTATGCAATATATCCTTATTTTTTATTAGTTCTTTGAGGAATCTCCATACTGTTTTCCATAGCTGCTGCACCAATTTACATTTCCATGAACAGTATACATGTGTTCCCCTTCTCAACATTCCTTGCCAACATTTGTTATCTGTAGGTTTTTTGAGTATAGCCATTCTGATAGGTGTGGTTTTAATATGCATTTTTCTAACAATTAGTGACATTTACCATCTTTTCATGTGCTTGTTAGCCATTTGTATGTCTTCTTTGGAAAAAATGTCTGTTCAAGTTTTCTACACATTTGTTGATTGGGTTTCTTGGGGTTTTTTTGATATTGAGGTTTATGAGCTGTTTATATATTTTGGATATTCACGCCTGTGGGTCATATCATTTGCAAATAGGTTCTCCCATTTGGTAGGTTGTCTGAGTTTTCCTGCGAGTAAGCAGGCATGTGTGCATGCCCTTCTAGAGTGGAGTCTCATTTTATTACCGCCATCTGTTAAGCCTCACTTGTTTTCAAAGCAGCTAAGTTCCATGTGTGCTCTAGAAGAATGTATATAACGCTGTTGTGAGATGAAGTATTCTATAAATGTCAATATCCAATTGAATAATGGTGCTATCCAGTTCAACTGTATCCTTACTAATTTTCTGACTGCTGGATCTTTATTAATTACTGAAAGAGGGGTGTTGAAGTCTCCAACTATAATACTGGATTTGTCTATTTCATTATCCAATTATATTATTGGATTTGTCTACTTCTCATTGGAGTTCTTTCAGCTTTTGCCTCAAGTATTTTGATACTTTGTCATCATGTGCATGCATTTTAAGGATTGTTTAAAGATTTAGAGATTCTTCTGGGAGAATTGAACTTTTAATCATTATGAAACACCCTTCTTTATCTCTGATAATTTTCATTGTTCTGAAATCTACTTTGTTTGAAATTAATATAAATAATCTTGATTTCTTAAGATTTAGCATGATAAGTCTCTCTTCCTCATAACTTTTAACCCATGTCTATATTAAAAGTGAGTTTCTTGTAGATAATATATAATTGGGTCTTGCTTAGTTTTCCACTCTAACCATCTATGTTTTCGACTGGTATACTTAGGCTATTCACCTTTAACCTTTAACACGCTTTGACATAAATCGCAGCAAGATCTTCTTCCAACTGCCTCCTAGAGTAATGAAAATAAAAACAAAAATAAACAAATGGGACCTAATTAAATTTAGAAACTTTTGAATAGTAAAGGAAACCATAAACAAAATGAATAGACAGCCCTCAGAATGAGGAAAATATTTGCAAACAAAGCAACTAGCAAAGGATTAATCTCCAAAATATACAAACAGCTCATGCAGCTCTATATCAAAAAAACAACCAACCCAATCAAAAAATGGGCAGAAGGTCTAAATAGACGTTTCTCCAAAGAAGACATACAGATGGCTGAAAAGCATGTGAAAAGATGCTCAACATCACTAATTATTATAGAAATGCAAATCAAAACTTCAATGAGGTACTTCACACCAGTCAGAATGGCCATCATCAAAAAATGTACAAACAATAAATGCTGGAGAGTGTGTGGAGAAAAGGGAACCCTCTTACATTGTTGGTGGGAATGTAAATTGGTGCAGACACTATGGAAAACAGTATGGAGGTTCCTTAAAAAACTAAAAATAGAGCTACCATATGATCCAGCAATCATATTCCTGGCGTATACACAGAAAAAACCATGCACCCCAAGATACATGCACCCCAATGTTCATTGCATCACTATTTGCAATAGCTAGGATATGGAAGCAACTTAGATGTCCATGAACAGAGGAATGGATAAAGAAGATGTGATACACATATACAATGGAATATTAATTACTAAGCCACAAAAAAGAACAAAATAATGCCATTTGCAGCAACATGGATGGACCTAGAGATTGTTATACTGAGTGAAGTAAGTCAGACAGAGAAAGATAAATACCATATGATATCGCTTACATGTGGAATCTAAAAAAAAGGTACAAAATAACTTATTTACAAAACAGAAATAGAGTCACAGATGTAGAAAAACATTCAGTTACCAGGGGCCAAGGGGGGAGGGATAAATTGGGAGATTGGGGTTCAGATGCACAAACTACTATATATAAAATAGATAACTAATAAGTACTTATTGTATAGCACAGGGAGCTCTACTCAGTACTCTGTAATGGCCTGTATGGGAGAAGAATCTTAAAAAGAGTGGATATATGTATATGTATAATGGATTTACTTTGCTGTACACCTGAAGCTCATACAACATTGTAAATCAACTATACTAGAATAAAAACAAAACAAAACCAAAAAACCCACAGTAAGCAGAAGAAAATAAATAATAAGAATCACAGCAGAAAAAGAAAAAATTACCAAACAAGCATTCCTACTAGTTTGTGGCTCCAGAGGCTTCTGCTCCAGGTAAGCTGGTCTTGGCTATGATTCTCAGTGCCTGTCTCCCTCTCCAGATTTTGAGGTGGTGGTTGGCTGTGTGACCTGAATTCTCTGTTGAGCCTAAGAAAAGTTGTCAATTTTCCATTTGTTTAGCTGTTTTCTTATTGTAATGCTGTTTTCTTAGTTTGATGGCTATCAAGCTCTTTACATATCAAAGTTGTAACCAGAAGTTCTCTAATCTCCTTCTTCAATTTTTATTTAAACCAAAGTAAACTGATCTGTGAGAAATAAGTTGAGATACTAGAGTATCGTTTCTGAGATTGAGTTGTTATCTGTCTTCCTGTGACTGCCATGCTGATCATGTAAATCAGTACAGCATGTGTTTTTTGTGTATGCATATGAACAACTTATTAGTAGCTATCAACCTGTGAAATGTCCCTTTCTTCAGTAGTTCCACTTCTAGGAATCTGTCCTACAGAAAGATGAGAACAAATGTCTAAAATAAAGGTATATAAATTTTTTTTTAGGGAATTGTAATAGTGCTCTCTCTGGCATTGAAACTGTTCAAACAAAACTAAACAACCATTTGCCAGGTGTTTTAGTGGGCATTCTTGTGTCAAATAGGAGATTGGACTTCATGTCCTCAAGTGTTCATCTCCAGTGGTTATGTTGGGTTGTAAAGAGTCCAATGTGTCTCCTCCATATTCTCTGTTTAGAGAATATCCAGTGATTCATTGTCAAGCACATACTCTTCTGCAGAAGGATGAGTTTTCATCATCATAGTACAGATGGAAGTCACCACCAGACAGGGCACAATATATAACACACTGTGCATTTTACTTATATCTCTTATTTCTTATTTATTTATTATTTTTTATAAGTATAGTTGACATACAATATTATATTAGTTTCACGTGTACAACATAGTGATTCAATATTTTTCTAGATTATGCACCATACAAATTTATTACAATATTATTGACTATACTCCCTTTGCTGTACATTACATCCCTATGACTTATTTATTTTATAATGGAAGTTTATACTTCTTAATCCCCTTCAGCTACTTTACCCATCTCCCAACTCCCTCACTTCTGGTGACCACTGGTTTGTTTTCTGTATCAATGAGTCAGTCTCTGTTTTGCTTCGGTTTTATATACATACAGTTATATACATGTATATAAAACCAAAACAATACACATATATTACATCTTCTTTATCCATTGATCTATTGATAAGCATTTAGATTGCTTCCATATGTTAGCTGTTGTAAATAATGCTGCAATGAACATAGGGGTACATATATCTTTTCTAATTAGTATTTTTTTCTTTGGGTAAATACCCAGGGGTGGTTTACTGTATCTACGGTAGTTCTATTTTTCATTTTTTGAGGAATCTCCATAATGTTTTCCACATTGGTGGCCCCAATTTACATTCTCATCAGCAGTGCAAGAGTTCCCTTTTCTCCACACCTTGTAAATAGTTGTTATATGTTGTCTTTTTGATAAAAGTCATCCTGACAAGTGTGAGGGATACATCATTGTAGTTCTTATTTGCATTTCCCTGGTGATTGGCAATGTTTAGCATCTTTCATGTGTCTGTTGGTCATCTGTATGTCTTCCTTGGAAAAAAGTCTGTTCATGTCCTCTGCCCATTTTTTAATCAAATTGTTTTTTCAAATTGAGTTGTGTGATTATTTATATATTTTGGATATTAACTCCTTATTGGATATATTATTTGCAAACATATTCTCCCATTCAGTAGGTTGCCTTTTCATATTGTTGATGCTTTCCTTTGCTGTGCAGAAGCCTTTTAGTTTGATGTAATCTTATTTGTTTATTTTTTTCTTTTGATGCCCTTTTCTGAGGAGATAAAAGAAATATATTGGTAAGACCGATATCAAAGAGCATGCTGCCTCTGTTTTCTTCTGGCAGTTTTATGGTTTTGGGTCTGACATTTACGTCTTTAATCCATTTTGAGTTTATCTTTGTATATGGTGTGAGAAAGCGGTCTGGTTTCATTCTTTTGCATATACCTGTCCAATTTTCCCAACATCATTTATTGAATTGTTTCCCAACACCATTTATTTTCCCTACTGTATACAGTTGACTCCTTTGCCATAAACTAATTGACCACATAAGTCTGAGTTTACTTCTGGGGTCTCTATTCCATTCCATTGATCTATGTGTCTGTTTTTGTGCTGGTACCATACAGTTTTGATTACTGTAGCTTTGTAGTATAGTTTGAAATCAGGACATATGATATCTCCAGCTTTGTTTTTCTTTTTTAAGATTGTTTTCTTTTCTTGTCCTTTAAACTGTCAGCTCCATTAGGCAGCTCACTCTTGTGCTTCCAGAACCAAAACAGGGCTGACATCACAGTGTATTTTTAATGATTACCTTATTTATCATTTGGGAGGTTCATGAAGGCTTGTAATTTTGTCCATCATCTTGCTCAGTCACTATTTCTTCAGCTGTTTTCATCGACCTGGCTGCCATAGCCTCAGTGACACCTATGGTTCCTGCTCATCATATCCATGGATGCCACCATTACCTCCCTGGCCTTTACCAACTTTTGCCACTGCCCTGAACACAGCCGCAGTTGATGGAAGATTGAAGCATCAAGAGTTTTAACAATATGTGTCTCAGGGAATGGCCAACTGTGACTAAAGAACTTACCAGAAGTGGTATATAGAGGAAGGGAGGAGGGAGTATGATGGTGATAGAACAGCATGGTGGGTCAGGTTCTGCCTTTGTTTCCCACTTTGAATTTATGTCACCTTCATTTGATATCCAGCCAATATACTTAATTAATTGCACAAAATAGAAGGCAAAGAATTAGGTATTAAAATACCCTAAAGGATTGTTAGGAGACAATTCTCCATAGGTATCTTTTGTTTATAAATGTCTTGCAAGCAGAGGCACTGACAGCCTGTGTTCTGGACTATCTTTCCAAGAATCTTTTTAGAGTGAACAGCCTTGGAAGTTAGATATAGTGTGTCTTTCCAGAGCAAAAGGTGAATTTTCTTACTGGCCACTATGATGAAGATGGCTCCCTCCAATACAAACAGCAGGTTTCCTTGCAACCCCTATAAAATACTTGTGTTCCCTAAGCTCAGGGTTCCTCAGGTGTGACAAAAGCCAGGTGTATATGCAGCATCCATCTGGGCCTCTACTTATCACCAGAACTTGGGGCAAAGGGAACCAACAAATGTAGACTTGACCCTCACATTGCGTGTTGTGGCATAAGTAATAAAATCTTTTGTCTCTTGACCCAGGAGTATTGTGGTTTTCTCAGTATCAATAAAGTAAAAACAGGATAACTTATTAGTGTAAAACTTGAAGTCTTTCACAGTTCTTGACAAAGATACCTCACTCTACCATTCCCTCCAAATAAGGTCCTTAATAAATTTTTTATTAACTATAATTAGAATTTTTCACTTTCAAAGTGTGCTTCGAAGACAGAATATTTTAAAATGCAAAGTCTTTTGACCTCCTTACAGTTTAAATTAAGAAATAACACTAAATTTACTGTGGGTTTATTAACAGCTTAATGTACGTAGATAAGCACTTGAGCTAGTGAAATAGGCAGCAATGACTTATTAATATTCAAAACCTCCAGGCTAATATTGTGGTATAAATTATTCTGTCTCTTTTCCTTCCTTTTGCTGTCATCCAAGATACAGCAGATGATTCTGAGTCTATTTAGTGATTTAAAAGAAGAGATTTATTTTACCCTTGTATGGCATCGTTCTCCCCATTGAATTTTTCAATTTTCTTTGTTTATTCATTCCAGAATATTTCTATTCTACTCTACTCTAAATACATTTGCTTTTATATTATTTAAGATAAAAATAACCATTTAATTTATTGAGACATATATCAATTCTACATAAGCCTGTTGACAAAAATTGCTTTTTAAAAATTGATATTTATTGGTAAGAAGATAACTGTATTAGAGTAAATGATTTGGAGATAAAAGATACATTATTCACTATGGCATACTATCTTCCTTGTTATTTTCTTGTTTTGTTTTTGTTTCTTTGAAATAAATATCTAATCCCAATCTTAAGGGTAATATTAATTAGTAAAATCAATAAAACAGGAATAGATTTCAGTGAGTCTATGGATAGAAATGAAAGCAAATTAATTGCAAGTATTCAGATAGTGTTTGCTATCTGCCAAATTTGCCAGACACTGATGAAGAAACTGAGATGCAGGAAGCTCAAACACAAAAGTCACACAACTAGGCAATGGCCAAAGGAGTTCTGACCCTAGGATCCATATTCTTATCTACCTCACTATGTTGCCTCTCTTAATTTCATTCTATTCCCACACAAGAAACAGAAATCCAATCTGTTTATATCCTTCTTTCATCCCACCTTAAATTATCATGTTTCTATTATCACAATCTACTTCCCCTTCTTTAAAAAACTGTGTATTTTCCTTCAATTACACAGTGTTATATAATTGAACACAAAATTACACAGGGTATAGTCATCCAAGACTTTAATAAAGGTAAAAGATATAGCATAGCAGGAGAAAGATAACATATATAAATATCAGAGAGGTGTGAAACTTCCAGGTACAGCTCATAGGGCTCTTTTTTTGCACAGAATATGCTTTATCTTCAGATTGTGAGCCACCAAGAGAGTGCAAAATACATTGGTCTTAAGGGAGTCAAAGCACAAGTTCACTGTGGTGTCTTTTACAAGCCACTAGTCACTTTGCTAAAGCCAGACTGCATGACTGATTAAACCATGTGCAAGCTATTAATATATATTTTTATAACGTATGAAAATCTTGGATATTTTCCATTGATGTGTACTCAGGTTCAGTAATCTTTTCTTCTGCCATGCCTAATCTGTTGTTAATTCCATCCAGTGTATTTTTTTTTTAATCTCAGATAATGTATTTTTTTCATTTTTTAGACGTTTGATTTGGGTATTTAAAGATATCTTTCATGTCTCTACTTAGCACATTCAAATTTCTTCTAGCTTCTCAAACATAAGGAATTCAATATAATAACTGTTATGGTATCTTTGTCCATTAATTCTATCATCTGTATCATTTTTGGTTCAGTTTTATTTGATTCATTTTTCTCCTCATTATGGGTCATGTCTCCTGTATTTTACATGCCTGATGATTTCTGATTCAATGCCAAAAAACAGTTTGATCCTTGGGTCTTCCTTTTAGATTTAATAGGTGGAACCAGAGCAACATTTAGTTTAGGGATAATTTTTCACTACTGAAGCAAGATCGTTTTTACTACTCTAATGGATATCCAGTGAATTATGAAGTTTCCCACTATGACTATTGGGTACTGACACTGTTTTCAGTGTTATGAGATTTCCAGGCACTACTCTCTTTTGGGGGTGGTTATTCCTCAAATTCAGGTAGTTTCCTCATATGCAAGTGCTGATCAGCACCCAATTCAGTACTCGAGGAAGAAACTCTCATGATTTCTGAAGGTCTTTCTCTGTACAGCTCTTGGATCTTCTGTACACTACCCAGTACTACATCTTCAACTCATGTACACTAACTTAGGGTCTTGCCTGTGCTGTTCTTCTCTGCCATCACCTAGAAACTTATCTCCAGTCAGTAAACTGGGGCAATTGTAGGACTCACTCTATTTATGTCCTATATCTCAGGATCAGTGCTCTTCATTTAACTATGTCTCAAAAGCTGTTGTCTCATATATTTTGTCAGGTTTTTAGTTCCAATCCCTGTAACTCCATCTTGGCTGGAAGCAGAAGTCTATTGATTTTCAATGAACAATGTAGACAAGCTAATAAAATGTGCCTCAAGGATTTTTAGATTTTAAATAGCATATTTTAATCACTAGATATGACTATGACTATTTCTTTCTTGACCAAGGGTCAGTCACATGGCTCCAGGCTTCCCTGGGGACGATCAGAGAAGTATCACAGAGACCAAATGAAAATTATCCTTATTCTTGTACAGGTCCCTGGAAATGCCATTGTTTCAGACCTCCATATGTTTTCCTGTTGCTTGCCATTGGCTCCTCTTCTGCCTGGCTTGTCTTCTCTAACTGTCCCAAACCAAACTGAGCTTGCACTACCATTATACCTTATTCATTATTGTATCATTACATTTATCACACTGTATAATTATGTGTGTACATATCTATCTCCTTATGAGATCATAGGATCTCTGCAGGCAAAGATTATGTCCCTATAGCCCCAGTGCCTGATATTCTTAGGGCTTCATAATAATACATTGAATGAATTAATGAATAGAATGAATGAATATTGGAATACAAGTTATTTTAGCCAATAATTTAGCATAGAGATATTGGGAAATTAATATTAGAACTGCTATAAAGTATTTTAAAGTTGTTACCACAATTATGTTCAAAATAGCTAAATTGCAAGGAAGGATAATTTTCATTCCATTTAATTTTTCACTTTCTCACCAAATCATTTTATAGTTTTAAGAAATCTGGCTTTAAATAACCCTTCTAGGTACTTCATATTTCAGAGACCGGATTAGTTGAATCTTCTTGTATTACTTTATTTAAAATCTTTTATACAAAGAGGAAAAATTAGATATTACTATAATAGCATTTGTAGTTTTAAAAGACCACATACATCTCAAAGGTGAAAATGTAGGATTTTATTTCATAACTGAACATATCTTTGTTGTCCTTGCCTTACTTATTCTTAAGCAGCAGAAAATTAATTTTAAACTCTTAGGTACTTAGTTCAATCCAAATGTTCTTCTGCTATATTTAGATATTATTATTTATGTCAGTTGATTTTACACATGTCAGCCGGGATTCCTCTCCCATTCTCTTCCTCTGAGTTGCTTACAAGCAAGGCAAAACATATATAGACAAACTTTAGGTAAGTTAGGGTGGGACATGGAATGGAGGAGGTATACCCATGCCTCTGGACTTGCTTTTTGCTATCTCTGTGCGGCTTCAAATGTCCATACCTTCTATACTCTTGACATGAGCAATATTTGATGCTGGCTATATTTGATGCTGGCTGTATTTGGTGGCTTCTAGGTCAGCATCTGTGCAGCTTTCAAACATGGAAGAGTCTATGAAACTTCAGACACAAAAGGAAAACTTTCCTTTGCTTAGTGAGCTTGTCTTTGGCTATAACTTGACTCATGCCCTCAGCTAATATCTACAGCTTTCTTGGAATTGGAAAAATGCTATGTTGACATCAGTCTCATTAAGAAGATGTTTTTAAAAGCTTGACAAATAGAAAAACTTTCTCCTGATCACAGATATTACTAAACTTCTAAACTTTTAAGAAGAGCTCACTGGGGACTGTCCCAGGAAAGGGTGAGAGTTTGGTGGGAAAGGAAAAAAAGCAGCCTGCTTTACTCTCACACTTCCTCAGAATTCCTATTCTTGCATTTACCCTCCTCTCCAGACTTCATATCTCTACCAGTACAGGTTCTGTGAGAACACATACCTTTTCAAATCTTTGAGTTTTCTGGTTTCACACTGCCCATCAAACTTGTGTTAGTATAAAAGGACTAGAGAACCTGCTTCTTGGAACTAATAAACAAAAGAAAGTAGTTGTAGCCCAGTCACTACTCCCCAAACATATGATGATCCAGTGTTGGTAGCTTGTGCTGAGGCTGTTGCAATGAAGGAAAACAGAACATTTTGTGTGATGACTCCTGTTATTAATCCATCAAAACAAGCACTTCACATATCATTTTTCTTCACAGGTAGACCCACTCCTCAGTTAGAGACTCATAGACCACCTATATTTGATTCACCTGCCTCAACATGGAACTTTCCAAGGAGTTACAAGGCATTTTACCTCAGTGTTCTCTAACACTTGCTAAAACTAACCTTCAAGAATCCTGGGGGACTTCCCTGGTGGTCAAGTGGTAAAGAATCCACCTTGCAATGAAGGGGACGTGGGTTCAGTCCATGGTAGGGGAACTAAGATCCCACATGCTACTGGGCAACTAAGCCCATGCACCTCAACTAGAAAGCCCATGTGCCACAAACTACAGAGCCCACGTGCTCTGGAACCTGTGCCACAACTAGAGAAAAGAAAACCTGCATACCACAACTAGAAAGAGAAAACCCACACGCCATAACTAGAGAGAAGCCTGTGTGCCGCAATGAAGAGCCCACATGCTGCAATGAGGGCCACAACAAAGATCCCATGTGCCACAGTGAAGATCCCATGTGCCCCAATGAAGACCCAAAGCAGCCAAATAAATAAATAAATAGATATTAAAAAAAAATAATCTTGGGAGGTAACCAAAATGAATTGAGCATTATTTAGCAGACATTCTAAGGGCTTCCAAGGTGAGGTTTTCTGTAATAAATTTGAGGTTTTCAGGAGTAAGAATTCAGACTGTTTCATATCTTTTTTGGCTTCTCTTTTGCTTTAAAGTAGCAGCTGGATTTCTTGACAGATTTATTTCAGGTTATCAAACATTTATATCCTTGGCTCTTCTACTTTTCAGGCATAGAAAGGTAAGCCTTTTTTTCTAGAAGTCAAATTGGAAAAAGTAGTTCTAATTTATTTTATTTTTGCTTGAGGCTATACCTTGAATTCTGCTTTGAGTTATTTTGCTGTATTCCTCCATTACACCAGGATCTACATGCAACAGGTGTTCAATAAATGCTCTATTTATATTACATATAAAAAATAAAAATGACAATTTGCTTGGGACTTGGGAAAGAAAATTTAATATTTCACAGCCACACAAACTTTTGTAAGGAGTCAATTTGTTGATTATATAATGAAATGAGTATCTAAGCTAGTACATTGTATATATGATAAATGAGCTTTACTAGTGACATTAATAAGAATAAAATGTGAGTTTGACAAAATTTAGTGACAGAAATATTTTTCATAATTACAGTAGTGAATATTGATAGATTTTTGATAATCCATGTTTTATTTATTAGGTCTGATTCTCTATGCATGGCTTAAATCAGGCCTGAAAGATAACCTTCATCAGCACCTAAAGTGAAGCCATGAGGAGGAGTTAAGATGACGGAGGAGTAGAAGGACATGAAGTTCATTTTTCTCCATGGATGCAACAGGAATACAGCTATAGATGCAACAGTTCTCACAGAACACCAGTTGAACTCTAGCAGAAGACCTTGGACACTATCAAGGACTATAAAGATCCCTGCATAGCTGGGTAGGACTAAAGAAAAAAGGGAGAAGGAGGGAGAAGTGGGATGGGACCTGCACCCCAGGGTGGGGGAGCTGAAGCAGAGGAGAGATACCTGAATTTGGGGAAAACCCCTCTCTGACAGGGAAATCCCCTTTCTGACGGGGAAATTGACTGGGACGGAAGGGAAGTTTTGAGGTTGTCAGAAGAGGGTGAAATGGCTGATCTGCCGCAGACAGGACAGAGTGAGAACTACACAGATGGTCCCTACTGAGGCCCTATGTGCCCTGGACTGGGACCTGTGTTCACAGGTGTGAAATGAGGCTTGGAACTGGAGCATGGGGATTGGAGAACAGGCAAGAACTGCTGTTGGCTGTTGGGAGGTGGACTGAGGTGGTGGGAGGGAGGAAATCTGCAGCAGTGAAGCCTATGGAAGAAGACTGGACTGCCATGGAAACAGGGCATTACTGCTGAGTCACACACAGGGGGAGGAGCCTCTATTGTAGCCTCTCTCTCCCCAGACATTCCACCTGATGATGGACAATAAAAAAAAGCCCTTTCAGGGCTGGCTCTTGTGTGCTGGCCACCAAGCAATAGAAAAATCCCTCTCAGAGCTGGCCCTAGTGCACCTGTTACCAGGCACCAGAAAAAAACCCAGCCAGGGTTGGCCCTCATGTGCCTTATGCCAGACACCAGAAAAGGCCCACACTAGGGCCATATCTCTTGTGCCCATGGCGTTTGACACCTCTGGGGCTACCACTATCCAAGCAGTCATACCACTTCTGTGCCCTGTCCTCACTGCCCAAGTGCTATAGGGCAGCCCCAGGAGCAGACTCCTGTGGGGACCACAGGCAGAGGTGAGGGTAAAACCAGAGCTGAACCCCAGGGACAGGGTGACTAAGGAAGAGGATCAAAAATCTTTCCATCAGCTGCACAAGCTGCAGATTAAATCCCTGTGATCAGCTAAGTAGACCCTGTGTCTATGGAATATCTGAGTAGACAATGAGCATTCCCACAAATGAAAACAGTGTAGCTCTGGCAGCTGTGAACTTTGAGAGCAAGCACATGCAGGAATTGGGCCAGGTCAGAGTCTGAGTGGTCCCCAAAGGACACATAGCAGGTCCAGGGACCAGCCCAGAGGCAGAGGAGGACCTCTTGGGGAGGCGAAGGTGGGCTGTGGCTCACGGCATGTGCAAGGACATTTATAGCTGAAACACCAGGGAAACATAAATATTATTTTTATTATATTTTGATTCATTCTGTTGTTGGTTCTGGGTTTTTTTGTTTGTTGTTGTTTTAGAATTTTTTAATTTTTTATTTAGTCTTTTGGGATCTTTGTGTTTTATAACATATTTTTAAAAATATATTTCTATTTTTACTTTGTTTTTCTGTTTTTTTATTTTCATTTATTTTTTCTTCTTCTTTTACTTTAATTAATTAATTAATTAATTTTCATATTTCCCTTTCTATTTTTTTTGTTGTTCTGCTTTTCCTATCCCTCCTTTATTTATGTATTTATATATTTATTTATTATTTTTGGCTGCATTGGGACTTTGCTTCTGTGTGTGGGCTTTCTCTAGCTGTGGTCTACTCTTCCTTGTGGTGCATGGGCTTCTCATCTCAGTGTCTTCTCTTCTTGCAGAGCACGGGCTCTAGGCACATGAGCTTCAGTAATTTTGGTGAGCAGGCTCAGAAGCTGTGGCACACGGGCTTAGTTGCTCCACCGCATGTGGGATGTTCCCGGACCAGGGCTTGAACTCATTTCCCCTTCATTGGCAGGCAGATTCTTAGCAACTGTGCCACCAGGGAAGCCCCACCCCTATTTTTTTAAAAAATAATTTTTATCAGTTCTGTTTCTTTGGTTTATTCTTCAGTTGGCACAATGCTTTGGCTTTGGTTTTAGGTTTTGTGTTTTGTTAGTTTTGATTTTGTTTATGGATTCTTCTGTTTTTCTGGTTGTTCTCTTGGTTTTTCTTTTATTTGTTTCTCTTTTTGTTTTATTTCATTCTGTGTTTTTTTCTTTTCTGTGTGTGTTTACTTATTTCTGTTTTTGTTTGTTTGATTTTGTTTTTACCATTTGCCTGGGGTTTTTTTAGTCTTTCTTTTTGTTAATTCCCTTTAGCACTGGGATGAGTGACCTTCCAGGGCTTTTTTCCCTGACTGGAAGTTGGACCTGAAGCTCTGTGGGAGCACTGAGTCCAGGTTGCTGGACCACTGGAGAATTCCAGGCCACAGGGAAGATTAATCGCTGAAAACTGTCATGGAGGCCTCTACCTGAATCCAAGACCCGGCTCCATCTAACTGCCTGCAGCTCTCAGTGGCTGGACGTCTCAAAACAAACAGCAAACAAGATAGGAATGAAAACCCACCTATCAGCACACAGTAAAACTACCTAAAGTAATACTAAGCTCACAGACACCCCCAAACATACCACCTGACAAGGCCCTGTTCATCAGAGGGAAAAGACTCAGCTCCACCCACCAGAACGGAGGCACCAGTACCTCCCATCAGGAAGCTTATGGAAGCAATGGACAAACATCACTACCAGGGACAGAGAACAGAAGCAAGAAGAACTGTGACCCTGCAGCCTAGGGAAAGGAGACCACAAGTACTGTAAATTAGACAAAATGAGAAGACAGAGAAATATCTTGCAGATAAAGGAGCAGGATAAAAACTCACAAGACCAAATAAATGAATAAGAAAGAGGCAGAGAACCTGAAAAACAATTCAGAAATATGACAGTAAAGATGATGCAAAATCTCAGAAATACAACTGAGAAAATATAAGAAATGTCTAACAGGAACCTAGAAGGACTAAAGAGCAAACAAACAGTAATGAACAGCATAATAACTGAAATTAAAAATATTCTAGAAGGAATCAGTAGCAGAATAACTGAGGCAGAAGAACAGATAAGTGAGCTGGAAGGTAGAAGGGTAGAAATAACTACCACAGAGTAGAATAAAAAAAAGAATGAAAAGAATTGAGGACAGTCTCAGAGACCTCTGGGAAAACTTTAAATGCACCAACATTCTAATTATAGGGGTGCCAGAAGAGGAAGAGAAAAAAAAGGGTCTGAGAAAATACTTGAAGAGATTATAGTTGAAAACATGGGAAAGGAAATAGTCAATCAAGTCCAGGAAGTGCAGAGATAAACCCAAGGTTTATGGGTATCCTGTTTACCCATACAGGATAAACACAAGGAGAAACACACTGAGACACATATTAATGAAATTAATAAAAATAAAAAACACGGAAAACATTATTAAAAGCAGCAAGGGAAAAGCAACAAATAACATACAAGGGAATCAATATAAGGTTACCAGCTGACTTTACAGCAGAAACTCTGCAAGTCAGAAGGGAGTAGCAGGATATATTTAAAGTGATGAAAGGGAAAAACCTAGAACCAAGATTACACTACCTAGCAAGGATCTCACTCAGATTCGACAGAGAAATCAAAAGGCTTACAGACAAGCAAAAGCTAAGAGAATTCAGCACCACCAAACCAGCTTTACAAGAAATGCTAAAGGAACTTCCCTAGGAAGGAAACACAAGAGATGGAAAAGACCTACAAAAACAAAAGCAAAACAATTAAGAAAATGGTAATAGAAATGCACATATCATTAATTACCTTAAATGTAAATGGATTAATGCTCCAACCAAAGGACACAGACTGGCTGAATGGATACAAACATAAGACCCATATATTTGTTGTCTACAAGAGACCTACTTCAGACCTAGGGACACATACAGACTGAAAGTGAGGGGATAATAAAAGATATTCCATGCAAATGGAAATAAAAAGAAAGTTGGAGTAGCAATACTCATATCAGATAAAATAGACTTTAACTAAAGACCATTACAAGAGACAAGGAAGGACACAACATTATGATCAAGGGATCAATCCAAGAAGAAGATATAACAATCGTAAATTTTTTTTTTCTTTCAGTACGCAGGCCTCTCACTGTTGTGGCCACTCCCGTTGTGGAGCACATGCTCCGGACATGCAGGTTCAGCAGCCATGGCTCATGGGGCAAGCCGCTCCGCGGCATGTGGGATCCTCCTGGACCGGGTCATGAACCTACGTCCCCTGCATTGGCAGGCAGACTCTCAACCACTGCACCACCAGGGAAGCCCAACAATTGTAAATATTTATACACCCAACCTAGGAGAACCTCAATACATAAGGCAAATAGTAACAGCCATAAAGGCAGAAATCGACAGTAACACAATAATACTAGGGGACTATAACACCCCACTTACTCCAATGGATAGATCATCCAAAAAGAAAATAAATAAGGAAACACAAACTTTAAATGACACATTAGACCAGAAGGACGTAATTGACATTTATAGGACATTCCATCCAAAAATAACACAATACGCTTTCTGCTCAAGTGCACACAGAACATTCTCCAGGATAGATCACATCTTGGATCACAAAGCAGTCCTTGGTAAAATTAAGAAAATTGCAATCATATCAAGCATCTTTTCCAACCACAATGCTATGAGACTAGACATCAGTTACAAGGAAAAAACTGTAAAAAATACAGACACATGGAGGCTAAAGAATACTCTACTAAACAAGAAAGAGATCACTGAAGAAATCAAAGAGGAAATCAAAAAATACCTAGAGACAAATGACAATGAAAACACAATGACCCCAAATCTAAGTAATGCAGCAAAAGCAGTTCTAAGAGGGAAGTTTATAGCATTACAATCCAACCTCAAGAAACAAGAAAAATCTCAAATAAACAACATAACCTTACACCTAAAGCAATTAGAGAAAGAAGAACAAAAAAACCCAAAGTTAGCAGAAGGAAAGAAATAATAAAGATCAGATCAGAAATAAATGGAAAAGAAATGAAGGAAACAATAGCAAAGATCAATAAAACTAAACACTGTCTCTTTAAGAAGATAAACAAAATTGATAAACCACTAGCCAGATTCATCAGGGAAAAAAGGGGGAAGACTCAAATCAAAAGAATTAGAAATGCAAAAGGAGAAGTATCAACTGACACCGCAGAAATACAAAGCATCATGAGAGACTACTACAAGAAACTCTATGTCAGTAAAAGGGACAACCTGGAAGAAATGGACCAATTCTCAGAAAAGTACAACCTTCCAAGACTGACCCAGGAAGAAATAGAAAATATGAACAGACCGATCACTGAAATTGAAACTGTGATTAAAAATCTTCCAACAAATAAAAGGCCAGGACCAGATGGCTTCACAGGTGAATTCTATCAAACATTTAGAGAAGAGCTAACACTTATACTTCTCAAACTCTTCCAAAATATAGCAGAGGGTGGAACACTCCCAAAATCATTCTATGAGGCCATCATGACCCTGATACCAAAACGATAGCAAGATGTCACAAAAAAAGAAAATTACAGGCCAATATCATGGATGAACATAGATGTAAAAATCCTCAACAAAACGTTAGCGAACAGAATCCAACAGCACATTAAAAGGATCATACACCATGATCAAGTGGGGTTTATCCCAGGAATGCAAGGATCCTCAATATATTCAAATCAGTCAAAGTGATATGCCATATTAACATATTGAAGAATAAAAACCATATGATAATCCCAATAGATGAAGAAAAGGCTTCTGACAAATTTCAACACACATTTATAATAAAAGCTCTATGGAAAGTGGACATAGAGTGAAACTACCTCAACATAATAAAGGCCATATATGACACACCCACAGCAAATATCACTGTGAAAAATTAAAAGCCTTTCCTCTAAGATCAGGAAAAAAAAACAAGGGTGCCCACTCTCACTACTATTATTCAACATAGTTTTGGAAGTTTTAGCCACAGCAATCAGAGAAGAAAAGGAATCCAAATTGGAAAAGAAGTAAAAAACTGTCACTGTTTGCAGATGACATGAAACTATACATAGAAAATCCTAATGATGTCACCAGAAAATTACTAAAGCTAATCAATAAATTTGGCAGAGTAGCAGAGTACAAAATTAATGCATGGAAGTCTCTTGCATACCTATACACTAACAATAAAAATCAGAAAGAGAAATTAAGAAACACTCCCAATTACCATTGCAACAAAAAGAATAAAATCCCTGGGAATAAACCTACCTAAGTAGGTAAAAGACCTGTATGCAGAAAACTATAAGATGCTGATGAAAGAAATCAAAGAAGATACAAACGTGGAGAGATATACCATGTTCTTGGATTGCAAGAATCAATATTGTCAAAATGACTATATTACCCAAATCAATCTACAGATTCAATGCAATCCTTATCAAATTACCAATGGCATTTTTCACAAAACCAGAACAAAAACTTTTACAATTTGTATGGAAACAACAAAAACCCCAAATAGCCAAAACAATCTTGAGAAAGAAAATGGAACTGGAGGAATCAGACTTCCTGACTTCAGACTATACTACAAAGCTACAGTAGTCAAGACAATATGGTAATGGCACAAAAAAAGAAATATAGGTCAATGGAATAGGATAGAAAGCCCAGAGATAAACCCACTCTCTTATGGTCAGCTTATCCTTAACAAAGGATGAAAGAATATACAATGGAGAGAAGACAGCCTCTTCAATAAGTGCTGCTGGGAAAACTGGGCAGCTAAATGTAAAATAACAAAATTAGAACACTGTCTAACATGATACACAAAAATAAATTCAAAATGGATTAAAGACCTAAATGTAAGACCAGACATTATAAAACTCTTAGAGGAAAACATAGGAAGAACACTCTGTGACATAAATCACAGCAAGATCCTTTTTGACCCACCTCCTAGAGTAATAGAAATAAAAACAAAAATAAATAAATGGAACCTAATAAAACTTAAAAGCTTTTGCACAGCAAAGGAAACCATAAAAAAGACAAAAAGACAACCCTCAGTATAGGAGAAAATATTTGCAAAGAAAGCAAGTGACAAAGGATTAATCTCCAAAATATACAAGCAGCACATGCAGCTTAATATCAAAAAAACAAACAACTGAATCCAAAAATGGGCAAAAGACCTAAACAGACATTTCTGCAAAGAAGAAATACAGATTGCCAACAAACACATGAAAAGATGCTCAACTTCACTAATCATTAGAGAAATGCAAATCAAAACCACAATGAGGTATCACCTCACACCCATCAGAACGGCCATCATCACAAAATCTACAAAGAGTAAATGCTGGAGAGGGTGTGGAGAAAGGGCACCCTCTGGCACTGTTGGTGGGAATGTAAATTGATACAGCCACTGTGGAGAACAGTATGGAGGTTCCTTAAAAAACTAAAAATAGAACTACCATACAAACCAGCAATCCCACTACTGGGCATATACCCTGTGAAAACCGTAATTCAAAAAGATACATATACAACAATGTTCATTGCAGCACCATTTACAATAGCCAGTACATGATATGAACCTAAATGTCCTCTGACAGATGAATGGATAAAGAAGATGTGGCACATATATACAATGGAATGTTACTCAGCCATAAAAAGAAACGAAATTGAGTTATTTGTAGTAAGGTGGATGGACCTAGATTCTGTCATACAGAGTGAAGTAAGTCAGAAAGAGAAAAACAAATACTATATGCTAACACATATATATGGAATCTAAAAAGAAAATAAAATGTTTCTGACGAACCTAGGGGCAGGACAGGAATAAAGACGCAGATGTAGAGAATGGACATGAGGACATGGGGTGTGGGGAAGGGTAAGCTGGGGTAAAGTGAGAGAGTAGCATTGACATATATACACTACTAAATGTAAAATAGATAGCTAGTGGGAAGCTGCTGTGTAGCACAGGGAGATTAACTCGATGCTTTGTGACAACCTAGAGGGATGGGATAGTGAGAATGGGAGGGAGGTTTAAGAGAGAGGGGCTATGGAGATATAGGTATACATATAGCTGAATCACTTTGTTGTACAGAAGAAACTAACACAACAATGTAAAGCAATTATACTCCAATAAAGATGTAAATAACATAACATAAATTAAAATGTATGCAAATTTCCCAATAAAAAACAAACAATAAAAGTGAAAACACTTATGTAGGTTGTACTTAAACTAAATATAGGGGAAGAAAAAGAGAATGGAGTCCTAATAAGAGGGCTGAAACAGCATTCTTGTACTTGCTAGAAATCTGTGAGTCCACACACAGTCCAACAGGGTTATGACTATTGATCCTTGGGAGCCAGGATGTGTGCAGTGTTCCTTTTGGTGATTCATGTCTGGCTTGTGTGGGTACCTCATCCCTCAGAGTGGCCTGCTGCTGCCACCATTACAGATAAGCACAAAAAGATCACCCAGTATTTTACTCCTTAGTTTATGTTTCTGTAAACGTCCTTAGATTGTGAATTCTTAAAAACATAGATTTTTGTCGTACTATGTTTTGTGTCTGCAGGATGTACTCAATAAATGTGTATTGAATGAGAGCAAATGAATAAACAATTATAAATAGTGCTCACCTTGAATCCTTATGAATGGAGTGTATATAAATGCATATGTACATACATAGCTTTATTAAATATAAATTTGAAAGAGGGGGGATAAGAGCACTGGCAGCTCCCTGAACATAGAGGTTTTCTAGCCAGAATAGTATATAAATTATAATGGATATTATACAAAAATTGTAAATACAATTGACCCTTGAACAACACGGACTTGAAATACGCAGGTCCACTTATACGTGAAATTTTTTCAATAGTAGATACTACAGTACTACAGGATCTGTGATCGGGTTGATCTATGGAAGAACTGGGTATCTGGCTGACTGTAAGTTTTATGCAGCTTTTTGACTGCTTGAAGGGTTGACACCCCTAACCCCTGTGTTGCTCGAGTCAACTATATTTGTTTAATTTTACTGAAATGAGAGACTAAAGTGTGTTTGTTTTTGCTAACAACATTTTGCCTATAGGAAAGTAAGAAAAGAGAAGCCCAGACGTGTAAACTGATTTCAGATTATTCTGGAGCTTAAATGCTGGATTGAGTATTTAGGTAATGCCAAGCCATCCAAGTTTTAAATAGTAATGTAATTTTGTTTTTTAAACAAGGAAAGTGATGTGATCAATATATTCTATTTAAAGGAGAAGTTTGCAGATTAATAAATTGAAAATGTACTGAAATGATAAAAGGCCTTCTTAAATGCCAGGGTGAGTAACTCAAAATGCATTGCCGGTTAGCAGAGCAAGGTAAAAGAGAAAGTATCAAAGTGAAAAAAGGTCAGTAAAAATACTTTTGGTTTCTGGGAGTTTCTGATAATAGCTTTGACACTTTTTAGAAGACAAAGATTTTTATATTAAACAACAATGAACTAATCACATTTGACTTGCTTTGAATCCTACAGCTATCAAGAAGGAATTTAATGTATCAGAAAGATAATTCAGGAAGGCTAAAGAGAAAGCCAGTCTTCTACATAGACTTTTTTTCTATTCATCTATAAAGAAAAGGTGCTTTCGGCTGTAGAGCCTAACAAACAAAATCATTAAAAAGTTAATAAGTGGAACTCCCGGTTCAGGGTCTCTTCCCTCCGCCATCATGGAACTGCCCCGGAGCCCAAGGGGTGGGAGGCCTCACTGAGGCTGCTGGCTCTGGAGGGGAGCCGGCAGCTGAAGCCGCGACAGTCGTGGAGACAGCAGGCTGGATCACTCATCCTGGGGTAAGCCAGCTGCCATGTCATGAGGACACTCAAGCAGCCCTAAGGAGAGATCCATGCGGCAAGTAACTGAGGCCTCTTACCTACAGCCACGTGACCTGAGCCATGTGGATGAAAAGCTCTTGGTGCTCCAGCCAGGAGTCAGTGCTGTACCTCAGAGGTGGGAGAACCAACTTCAGGACACTGGTCCACAAGACATCTCCCAGCTCCATGTAATATCAAATGGCAAAATCTCCCAGAGATTTCCAGCTCAACACCAAGACCCAGCTTCACTCAATAACAAACAAGCTACAGTGCTGGATGCCCTATGCCAAACAACTAGCAAGACAGGAACACACCACCACCCATTAGCAGACAGGCTGCCTAAAATCAAAATAAGGTGACAGACACCCCAAAACACACCACCAGAAGTAGACCTGCCCACCAGAAAGACAAGATCCAGTTTCATCCACCAGAACACAGAAACTAGTTCTCTTCACCAGGAAGCCTACACAACCCACTGAACCACCTTAAGCCACTTGGGACAGACACCAAAAACAATGGGAACTACGAATCTGCAGCCTGTAAAAGGAGACCCCAAATGCAGTAAGATAAGCAAAATGAGAAGACAGAAAAACAAACAGCAGATGAAGGAGCAAGATAAAAACCCACCAGACCTAACAAATGAAGAGGAAATAGGCAGTCTACCTGAAAAAGAATTCAGAATAATGATAGAAAAGATGATCCAAAATCTTGGAAATAGAATAGAGAAAATGCAAGAAACTATTAACAAGGACCTAGAAGAACTAAAGAGGAAACAAGCATGATGAACAACACAATAAATGAAATTAAAAATACTGTAGAAGGGATCAATAACAGAATAACTGAGGCAGAAGAATGGATAAGTGACCTGGAAGATAAAATAGTGGAAATAATTACTGCAGAGCAGAATAAAGAAAAAAGAATGAAAAGAACTGAGGACAGTCTCAGAGACCTCTGGGACAACATTAAATGCAATAACATTCGAATTATAGGGGTCCCAGAAGAAAAGAGAAAAAGAAAGGGACTGAGAAAATATTTGAAGTGATTATAGTTGAAAAGTTCCCTAATATGGGAAAGGAAATAGCTAATCAAGTCCAGGAAGCACAGAGAGTCCCATATAGGATAAATCCAAGGAGAAACATGCTAAGAAGCATTTTAATCAAACTATCAAAAATTAAATACAAAGAAAGCATATTAAAAGCAGCAAGGGAAAAACAACAAATAAGACATAAGGGAATCACCGTAAGGTTAAAAGCTGAACTTTCAGCAAAACTCTGCAAGCCAGAAGGGAGTGGCAGGACATATTTAAAGTGATGAAGGAGAAAAACCTACAAGCAAGATTACTCTACACAGCAAGGATCTCATTCAGATTTGATGGAGAAATTAAAACGTTTACAGACAAGCAAAACCTGAGAGAGTTCAGCACCACCAAAACTGGCTTTACAACAAATGCTAAAGGAAATTTTCTAGGCAAGAAACACAAGATAAGGAAAAGACTTACAGTAACAAACCCAGAACAATTAAGAAAATGGGAATAGGAACATACATATCAATAATTACGTTAAATGTAAATGGATTAAATGCTCCCACCAAAAGACATAGACTGGCTGAATGGATACAAAAACAAGACCCATATATATGCTGTCTCAAAGAGACCCACTTCAGACTTAGGGACACATACAGACTGAAAATGAGGGGATGGAAAAAAGATATTCCATGCAAAAGGAAATGAAAAGAAAGCTGGAGTAGCAATTCTCATATAAGACATAATAGACTTTAAAATAAGGACTATTACAAGAGATAAAGGACGCTGCATAATGATCAAGGGAATGAGCCAAGAAGAACAGATAACAATTGTAAATATTTATGCACCCAACATAGGAGCATCTCAATACATGAGGCAAATACTAATAGCCATAAAAGGGGAAATCAATAGGAACACAATCATAGGGGGACACTTTAACACCCCACTTTAACCAATGGACAGACCATCCAAAATGAAAATAAATAAGGAAACCCAGCTTTAAATGATACATTAAACAAGATGGATTTAATTGATATTTATAGGACATTCCATCCAAAAACAACAGAATACACATTTTTCTCAAGTGCTCATGGAATATTCTCCAGGATAGATCATATCCTGGGTCATAAATCAAGCCTTGGTAAATTTAAGAAAATTGAAATCATATCAAGTACCTTTTCTGACCACAACGCTTTGAGAGTAGATATCAATTACAGGAAAGGATCTGTAATTGTAACTCGATGTACAAACACATGGAGGATAAACAATACACTACTGAATACCGAAGTGATCACTGAAGAAATCAAAGAGGAAATCAAAAAATACCTAGAAACAAATGACAATGGAGATACGACGACCCAAAACCTATGGGATGCAGCAAAAGAAGTTCTAAGAGGGAAATTTATAACAATACAATCCTACCTTAAGAAACAGGAAACATCCAAATAAAAAACCTAACCTTGCACCTAAAGCAAATAGAGAAAGAAGAACAAAAAAACCACAAACCTACCAGAAGGAAGGAAATCATAAAGATCAGATCAGAAATAAATGAAAAAGAAATGAAGGAAACGATAGCAAAGATCAATAAAACTAAAAGCTGCTTCTTTGAGAACATAAACAAAATTGATAAACCATTAGCCAGACTCATCAAGAAGAAAAGGGAGAAGACTCTATTAATGGAATTAGAAATGAAAAAAGAGAAGTAACAACTGACACTGCAGAAATACAAAGGATCATGAGAGATTACTACAAGCAACACTATACCAATAAAATGGACAACCTGGAAGAAATGGACCAATTCTTAGAAATGCACAACCTGCCAAGACTGAACCAGGAAGAAAGAGAAAATATGAACAGACCAATCACAAGCACTGAAATTGAAACTGTGATTAAAAATCTTCCAACAAACAAAAGCCCAGGACCAGATGGCTTCACAGGCGAATTCTATCAAACATTTAGAGAAAAACTAACACCTATCCTTCCCAAACTGTTCCAAAATATAACAGAGGGAGGAACACTCCCAATGTCATTCTACGAGGCCAAATCACCCTGATACCAAAACCAGACAAGGATGTCACAAAGAAAGAAAACTACAGGCCAGTATCACTGATGACCATAGATGCAAAATTCCTCAACAAAACACTAGCAAACAGAATCCAACAGCACATTAAAAGGATCATAAACCATGATAAAGTGGGGTTTATTCCAGGAATGCAAGGATTCTTCAACGTAAGCAAATCAATCAACATGATAAACCATATTGACAAATTGAAGGAGAAAATCCATACGATCATCTCAACAGATGCAGAGAAAGCTTTCGACAATTCAACACCCATTTATGATAAAAAAACCCTGCAGAAAGTAGGCATAGAGGGAACGTTCCTGAACATAATAAAGGCCATATATGACAAACCCACAGCCAACATCGTCCTCAGTGGTGAAAAACAGAAACCATTTCCGCTAAGATCAGGAACAAGAAAAGGTTGCCCACTCTCACCACTATTATTCAACATAGTTTTGGAAGTTTTAGCCACAGTAATCAGAGAAGAAAAGGAAATAAACGGAATCCAAATCGGAAAAGAAATAAATCTGTCACTGTTTGCAGATGATATGATACTCGACATAGAGAATCCTAAAGATGCTACCAGAAAACTACTAGAGCTAATCATTGAATTTGGTAAAGTAGCAGGATACAAAATTAATGCACAGAAATCTCTTGCATTCCTATATACTAATGATGAAAAATCTGAAAATGAAATTAAGAAAACATTCCCATTTAGCATTGCAGCAAAAAGAATAAAATACCTAGGAATAAAACTACCTAAGGAGACAGAAGACCTGTATGCAGAAAATTATAAGACCCTGATGAAAGAAATTAAAGATGATACAAATAGATGGAGAGATATACCATGTTCTTGGTTTGGAAGAATCAACATTATGAAAATGACTCTACTACCCAAAGCAATCTACAGATTCAATGCAATCCCTATCAAACTACCACTGGCATTTTTCACAGAACTAGAGTAAAAAATTTCACAATTTGTATGGAAACACAGAAGACCCCGAATAGCCAAAGCAATCTTGAGAACGAAAAACGGAGCTGGAAGAATCCGGCTCCCTGACTTCAGACTATACTACAAATCTTCAGTAATCAAGACAGTATGGTACTGGCACAAAAGCAGAAATATAGATCAATGGAACAGGATAGAAAGCCCAGAGATAAACCCATGCACATGTGGTCACCTTATCTGATAAAAGAGGCAAGACTGTACAGTGGAGAAAAGACAGCCTCTTCAATAAGTGGTCCTGGGAAAACTGGACAGGCACATGTCAAAGTATGAGATTAGAACACTCCCTAGCATCATACACAAAAATAAGCTCAAAATGGATTAAAGACCTAGGTGTAAGGCCAGAAAATATCAAACTCTTAGAGGAAAGCATAGGCAGAACACTCTTATGACATAAATCACAGCAAGATCCTTTTTGACCCACCTCCTAGAGAAATGGAAATAAAAAGAAAAATAAACAAATGGGACCTAATGAAACTTAAAACCTTTTGCACAGCAAACGAAACCATAAACAAGACAAAAAGAAAACCCTCAGAATGGGAGAAAATATTTGCAAATGAAGCAACTGACAAAGGATTAATCTCCAAAATTTACAAGCAGCTCAAGCAGTTCAATAACAAAGAGACAGACAACCCAATCCAAAAATGGGCAGAAGACCTAAATAGACACTTCTCCAAAGAAGATATACAGATTGCCAACAAACACATGAAAGAATGCTCAACAACATTAATCATTAGAGAAATGCAAATCAAAACTAAAATGAGATATCATCTCACACCAGTCAGAATGGCCATCATCAAAAAATCTAGAAACAATAAATGCTGGAGAGGGTGTGGAGAAATGGGAATACTCTTGCACTGTCGGTGGGAATGTAAATTGATACAGCCACTATGGAGAACAGTATGGAGGTTCCTTAAAAAATGAAAAGTAGAACTACCATACGACCAAGCAATCCCACTACTAGGCATATACCCTGAGCAAACCATAATTCAATAAGAGTCATGTACCAATATGTTCATTGCAGCTCTATTTACAATAGCCAGGACATGGAAGCAACCTAAGTGTCCATCAACAGATAAATGGATAAAGAAGATGTGGCACATATACACAATGGAATATTAGTCAGCCATAAAAAGTAATGAAATTGAGTTATTTGTTGTGAGGTGGATGGATCTAGAGTCTGTCATACAGAGTGAGGTAAGTCAGAAAGAGAAAAAGAAATACCATATGCTAACACATATATATGGAATCTAAGAAAAAAAAAAGGTCATGAATAACCTAGGGGTAAGACAGGAGTAAAGACACAGACCTACTAGAGAATGGACTCGAGGATATGGGGAGGGGGAAGGGTAAGCTGTGACAAAGTGAGAGAGTGGCATGGACATATATACACTACCAAATGTAAAATAGATAGCTAGTGGGAAGCAGTCGCATAGCACAGGGTGATCAGCTTGGTGCTTTGTGAGCACCTAGAGGGGTGGGATAGCGAGGGTGGGAGGGAGGGAGACGCAAGAGGGAAGACATATGTATGTGTATAACTGATTCACTTTGTTATAAAGCAGAAACTAACACAGCATTGTAAAGCAATTATACTACAATAAACATGTTAAAAAAAAGTTAATCATACTTTCTCCCAAGTGTAAGGATAAAAGTAGAGTTTTTAAGATATCTAAAAATAACATAAGCAGAACACAATGCATATAGGGAAATTATGACTCCAGAGAGGATATTTACATCAAAACCTCTTTCACTGGAACAGAAAACTGACAGTAAAGCTACTCTTAGATGTTCTTTTTGTTTGTTTGTTTGGAGCTAATCAGAGAGAAGTGAAGTTCAGAGGTATGAGTGGCCGTAAATGGGGCTCTTCTTTCTAAACTTTAAAAATTAGTCTGCCTCAAATAGTAGTAATGTTATACAGTGAGAAGTCAGAAGAATGTGAAATCCATGGATGGCTTTTCTCCAAAGGCTTTCAGTCTCAACTTAAAAGGAACTAAATGTTGATTACTGGGGCATGGGACAGAGTTGTGGACAGGATCATATTTAGAAGACATATTTTGACAGATTTCAGGTTACCTGGCATTTCATTAATGTCCAAAATAGGCAAGAAAAGAATTTCTTTCACAGGGCTAGTTTTACCTACAGACTAGACTTTCTAAGAGGTATATAACCTGATTATGTACCTGAGACAGCCTAATAATTTTGGACTTTTTCTAATAGATGATCAGTAAAGATTTCTTTGACACAATTGTTTGTGTGTGTGTCTGTGTCTATGTGATAATGTGAAGGTGAATGAAAGAATAATGGAGAAGGCTACCTGGAGGTTGAACCTTCATTTAAATATTCCTTGAACAGAAGAGAAGATCTGAATTAGTAGGATTCCATCCATTCCTCTTTTATTATTGGCATTATTTGAGCAAAGGGGTAGGTCCTAGTAGTCCTTCTAACTGCATACAGTTCTTTTACCAAGAGAAGTCATGGTAAGTAAAATTTTATCCTTGCATTTCCAATAAATCAATTAGCACATTTTTTTTTTTTTTTGTGGTATGTGGGCCTCTTACTGTTGTGGCCTCTCCCGTTGTGGAGCACAGGCTCCAGACGTGCAGGCTCAGTGGCCATGGCTCACAGGCCCAGCCGCTCCACGGCATGTGGGATCTTCCCAGACCGGGGCACGAACCCATGTCCCCTGCATCAGCAGGCGGACTCTCAACCACTGCACCACCAGGGAAGCCCAATTTAGCACATTTTATGGATTTTTGCCTTGACTTCTCCTTCCTCTCCTTAACTCAGCCCTGATCACCAGTGAATAAGGTCTTTTTCTGCTCAAGTTTTACCCTGAGAGTTATGTACCTGTGTCGGTAAAAATACGGCCTTGTAGAACAAAATTGGGAGTATCCCCTCCTTTTCACTCCTTTGGAATAGTTTGAGAATGATAGTTTTTAGCTCTTCTTTATATATTTGGTAGTATTCTCATGTGAAGCTGTCTGTTCCTGGACTTTTGTTTACTGGAAGTTTTTAAATTACAAATTCAATTTTACTACACGTGACCTGTCTTTTCAGATTGTCTGTTTCTTCATGATTTCACATGTAGCTCTGTGGTATTGGTTTTTATTTCTCCCATTTCATTTCTTATTTTGTTTATTTGGGTCCTCTCTCTTTTCTTCTTGTTGAGCCTGGTTAAATGTTATTAATTTTGTATATCTTTTCAAGAAACCAGCTCTTGGTTTCATTGATCTCTTACATTGTTTTTTGTTCATTTTTTGGTCTTATGTTATTTATTTCCTCTTCAATATTTATTATTTACTTCTTTCTGCTGATGTTGGGCTTTGTTCTTCTTTTTCTAATTCCTTTAGATGGTAGTTTAGGTTGTTTATTTAAGAATTTTCTTGTTTCTTGAGGTAGGTTTGTATAACTATAAACTTCCCTCATAAAACTGATTTTGCTAAGTACCATAGGCTTTGGAAAGTTTTGGCTCTATTTTTATATTTCTTGAGGTATTTTCTGACTTCCTCTTTGGTTTCTTCATTGATACATTGATTTTTTTTAGTAGTGTGTTGTTTATTCTCCGTGTACTTGTGTTTTTCTTATTTTTCTTCCTATAATTGATTTCTAATTTCATAACGTTGTGGTAGGTAATAATGTTTGATATAATTTCTATCCTCTTAAATTTGTTGAGACTTGTTTTGTGGTCTAGCATGTGATCTATCCCGGAGAATGTTCCATGTGCTCTTGAAAAGAATGTGTGTTTTGCTGTTTTTGGATGGAATGTCCTGTAGATATCTTTTAAGTCCAACTGGTCCAATGCATCCTTTAAGGTCAGTGTTGCCTTATTGATTTTCTGTCTGGATGATCTATTGATGTAGGTGGGGTGTTATAGTCCCCTACTATTATTGTATTTTTGTCAGTTTCTCCATTTATATCTGTTAATATTTGCTTAATATATTTAGGTGCTTCTATATTAGGTGCATATATGTTAACAAATAATATTTCCTCTTCTTATATTGATCATTTATCATTATAATATTTCCTTCTTTGTGTTTTATTTTAGACTTTCATTTAAAGTCACTTTGTCTGATGAATATTGCTACCCCAGCTTTCTTTTTGTTTCCATTTGCATTGAATATCTTTTCCCAGTTCCTCATGTTCAGTCTATATGTGTCTTTAGCTCTGAAGTGAGACTCCTGTAGGCAGCATATAGAAGGGTCTTGCTTTGTATCCAATCAGCCACCTTATGTCTTTTGATCAAGGCATTTTTCCCCATTGACATTTATTTATTTTATTTTACAATCTTTGGCCACACCACACAGCTTGCAGGATATTAGTTCCCCAAACAGGTATCAAACCCATGCCCTTGGCAGTGAAAGCATGGAGTCCTAACCACTGGACTGCCAAGTAATTCCCTTCATTGACATTTAAAGTGATTATTGATAGGTATGTAATTCTTTTGATTTTGTTATTTGTTTTCTGGTTGTTTTGGTAGTTCTTCTCTGTTCTTTTCTTATTCTTTAGTCTCTTCTCTTGTGGTTTGAAAATTTTCCTTAGTATTATGCTTTATTTTATTTAGCACTATTTAGTATCATGTTCCTTTCTCTCCTGTTTATTAGTATCTATTGTATATTTATGACTTGTGGTTACCATGAGGTGCAAATATGTTGATATATGACTATATGTATTTGTTTTAAAGTTGTAGTCAGAGGTGCAAAATATTAGGTATAAAATAAGGTACAAGGATACATTGTACAACATGGGGAATATAGCAAATATTTTATAATAACCATAAATGGAATATAACCTTTAAAAATTGCGAATCACTATATTGTACACCTGTAATTTATACATTATACATCAACTATACTTCAATTAAAAAAATGTTGAAGTCATTTTAGTTCAAACACATTCTAAAAGATCTATATTTTACTCTCCTCCTCCATGTTTTGTGTTTTTGATATCATATTTTATATTTTCATGTCTATTCTTTAACTGTTTATCTTAGTTATAGTGTATTTTACAATTTCTGTCTTTTAATCTTTGTAGTAGCTTATTTAAGTGGTTGATCCACAGCCTTTACTATATATTTGCCTTTACTAGTGGATTTTTCCTCTCCTATAGATACTTACTTCTCAATATAGACTTTTCTTTTCCACTTAGAGAGGGCCCTTTAACATTTCTTTTAGGGTAGCTTTAGTATTGATGAACTCTTTTAGGTTTTGCTTGTTTAAGTTTTTTTTTTTATCTCTCCTTTAATTCTAAATGATAATATTGTTGGATATAGTATCCTAGATTGCAGGTTTTTCCCCTTTCAGCAGTTTGAATGTATCATGCTACTCCCTTCTGGCTTGCAAAGTGTCTGCAGAGAAATCAGCTGTTAGCATATGGGGTTCCCTTGTATATGACTCCTTATTTTTCTTTTGCTACCTTTTGAATTCTCTCTTTGTGTTTCACCTTTGCCATTTTAATTATGATAGGACTTGTGGTTGGTCTGTTTAGGTTCATTTTGTTTAGGACCCTCTGTTCTTCCTGTACCTGGGTATTTGTTTCCTTCTTCACGTTTGGGAAGTTTACACCCATAATTTCATTAAATGTATTTTTGACTCCCTAATCTCTCTCTCTTCTCCTTTTGGAACACCTATATGAATGCTGGTACACTTGATGTTGTACCAGTTGTCTTTAAACTGTTCTCATTTTTAAAAAAATTATTTTTCTTTTTGATGTTCTGATTGGGTAATTTCCATTGTTCTATTGGATTGCTTATATGTTCTTCTGTATCACTTAGTTTTCTCCTAATTCCTTCTAGTGTATTTTTTATTTCAGTTATTGTATCTTCAGCTGACTGGTTCTTTTTATATTTCCTAGTTCCTTGTTAAAATTTTCACTATGTTTATCTATTCTGTTCCCAAGTTCATTAGCTTTCTTATTACTATTGCTTGTAACTCTTTATCAGTTAAATTATTTGTTTCATTAGGGTTTCTTTTTTCTTCAGGGTTTTTTCTTCTTCTTTCTTTGAAACACATTTCTGTCTTCTCATTTTGTTTAATTTTACCTGTCTCTATGAAATTAGGTGAAACAGTTACCTATCCTAATCTTGAAGGATTTTCCATGTGTCAGAGCATCCTTATGGAGTATGCATGTGTTTTGTGACTTTGATGGGAGAGGTGGATCTAAAGTGAGCATGTGTTTCGTCTTCCCCTGGGTTGTGCTGGCAGCTACCACTTTTGTGGAGGTGGTGCTGGAGATGGAGGGGCTCAAGCCAGAGCCAGGTGTGAGCTGAGACTTCTCTATTCAATGGCCATCAATGCCTTATTGGGAGTGAGGGTGGGGCCCATAGTCCTGGACTAGAAGTCCTGAGGGTCACGTCCAAGCTGGTTCCATTCCCTCTAATTTGTGCACTATCTATAACAACAGCGCCTCTCTGTAGTGGAGAGCAGTGCTGGAGCAAGAAGGGCTGGAGCAGGTGCCCTGTGTGGACTTGGGTGCATCTTGTGTGGTCACAGTAAAACTGGCAGGATCCCCAGACACTTTTCAATCTGGTTCCTCTGTGCTGTTCCCAGGAGTAAGGAAGCATGTGTACACACTCTTCATGAGCAGAGTCTCAGTTTCTTACAGCCCTTGGTAAGTTCTGCTTGTTTTCAAACTAGCTAAGGGGACTCATCTTCCTGATGCCAAGAATGGGGTGCCCAGTATGTGGGAGGGAGGGAGGATCCCTGAGCCCTTGATATCCTTCCTCTTCTGTGTCCCATGCTAAGGGTGTGGGTTGGACCTGATGGCTTCTCCTCCCTTCTTACTCAACTCCATATGGATCTATACAGTCTTGGTTGTAGAAGAGCCTTTCTGCAAGTTTCCAGGTTGTTTTCAATTAGATTTGTTCCACATGAAGATGTATTTTTGATGTGTTTGTGGAGGGAGGTAAACTCAGTGTCATCATACTCTGCCATCTTGACCTCCCTCTTTACTTTTACCCTTTTTAAATTCTAAACTTTCCACCATGTCATTAGAAATTCTACATAATTATAATGGTTACACAATTTGCTAATATTCTTGAGATATACTGTCAATCTATTTTGAGAAAGTTTGTCAACTAATACTCCCACTAGCATTTTATGGGGGTGCTTAAATATAAGAATTTAAGAGTTTGACCCCCACTGTCTCCTAACCACAACTGAATATTATACTATGCTATAATATTTTCTATTTTTATAGTTGTTAAACAGAATCTCAATGTTACTCTAATTTGTAATCTTATATTTAGTGCTATTTAGTCATTGAAGAATTTCAATTGTGTATGGATTAGTCAGAAGAAATGGCACAAGAATATTGCCATAAAGTCCCAGTCTGGAAATAGTTGCAGAATTTATCAGAAAAGGGATGGCTACACAGAGCAGAGGCAGATGTCATGTATATCCATAAAATTTTTCTTATTAACCTCATCCCCTGTGGGGCTGATGACTTTTCCAAAGGTGAGAAAGAAGCAGAATTATCACTTCACCAGTTTCTGTTATACTCAGTATTATATCACCACTGCTAAAGAACAATCCTAACAACTATCCTGTAAGGTTATGTAGACAAATAAGTGATCCCAGTTCCTGTGCTAAACACATCACTAGCAAGACCATATCCACTTCCAGAAGGAGTCAGTGCTCAGATGATATCCCTGCAACCGGCTAGTTGGTGTTCAAGGAAAGACTGATTGTCAGGCTTTCCAAATTGTCTGTTTATGCCATTTGCCCAGATATCTAGTGATGTGCTTGAAGTTTCTTATAATTTTGATATTTTCCTAAAATAGATATTAATCTTAAATGTTCAAAACTTCTTGTAGTTCATTTGTTTGATAATGCTGACTTACAAACATTCCATCCTTTTAGTAAAAAAAATATTTTCCCTGCTGAGTTCCTACTGTTTTTATGCATAGAAAGTTCTTCTGTACCCAGAGAAGGGACAATGTTGTTGAAATTTTAAAGTGTTTTTAAAAATATTAACTCTAAATGTAAATCTTTAATTTATTGTGATAAGTATTGTAAGGACTGGTATTAAATTTTATATATTTTAAGTGCTTAAAT
This sequence comes from Monodon monoceros, assembly GCF_005190385.1. Classification (NCBI taxonomy): domain Eukaryota; kingdom Metazoa; phylum Chordata; class Mammalia; order Artiodactyla; family Monodontidae; genus Monodon; species Monodon monoceros. The sequence continues at coordinate 48,562,513 of NW_021703770.1, forward strand.
AATTGCCCCAGATATATTTATTAATTTTGTACCATTTTTATTGATATAAGAAATACTTTTATTAAATATTAAGTTCTTACATATAAGGGGGTCTTTCCAGGGAGATCTAATTTACACCTATAAGTTCATTAAATGTATTTTGACTCTCTAATCTCTCTCTTCTCCTTCTGAAGGAAAGCAATAAAGGAAGGAGAACTTGACATCACATTACAATAACAATTAAACTAGAGTGTTAAGAAATCAAAGAAAAAAAAAGGAAAATAAATACCTGCTGCCATTTTTTTTCTTTCTTTTCCTTTTCCTTCCTTTATTGCTTTCCTTCAGAATTCTCTTACTATTATTTTTTTGTTATTTATTTATTGGTCCAGAGGGAATTAAAAATAAACAAGATTTCCATTAAAACACAAATTTCTTTGATATTATCATTGGTTTTCTGCTATTGCAAGGCAGAGATCTAGATACTGGATGTTAAATAAAACAGACAAAAAGCCATTCTTCTCAAGATCGATAATTTAGTCAGGAAGACAGGCAGTAAAAATATAAACAAGTATGTAATTTACAAATGAGGAAATACCACAGAACAAGCAATCAAGGCGTTTTGATAAAGAATAATGGATTTAGGGCAAAGGATGGGGCAGACTACCTCAGAATGGTATAAACCCTTAGCTGGTAACTGGTGAACAGGTGCACGCTGGCTTTATGAAGAGATGGAAGGTGAGCGTTCTATACATGGAACTAGCAAAGGCAAAGGCCTGAAGTGTAAAAGATCCCCGTTTGCTGAAGAAACAGAAGAGATAGGAAAGGCCAGGAGGGGTTGGCCCTTTGGAGCCTCATGGGGAATGCCAAGGGCTTTGGGTTCACATTAATGACTTTGAGATACTATTTAAGCTTTGAAATAAAGGTGTAGCAATTTACATTGACATTTTTAAAAGGTGACTTTTATATTGGAGTTATAGGTAGTATTGAAACAAGGAGATAATTTGGGGGATGATTTCTGGAATATTAGATAGAATTAAGAAAAGTAAAGGGACCCCGGGTATATTTGGGGGTAGAAGCAGCAAAACGCAGTGGAAGATTGGAGACAGGAGGTGAGAGAGAACAAGGCTAAGATGACTCCAAGGTTTCTGGTTTAGTAATGAATAGATAAAAGTGTCATTTATAGGGCTTCCCTGGTGGCGCAGTGGTTGAGAGTCCGTCTGCCGATGCAGCGGACACGGGTTCGTGCCCCGGTCCGGGAAGATCCCACATGCCGCGGAGCGGCTGGGTCCATGATCCATGGCTGCTGAGCCTGAGCTTGCGGAGCCTGTGCTCCGCGACGGGAGAGGCCACAACAGTGAGAGGCCCGCATACCGCAAAAAATTAAAACAGTGCCATTTATAGAGATGGGTTCTCTAGAAATAGGATCCATTTTAGGTGGAAAATCAAGAGTTAAGTTTGAGATGCTTGTGAAACATCTAAGTGAAACTGTCCAATGAGAAGTTGGCTATAGAAAACGAGAGGTCAGGATGATAAGTATAATTCTGAGACTCATCAGCATATAAAATGGCATGAAAAGCGAAAGGAGTGGACAAGATCTTTGAGGCTTAGGGAAAATTTTATATTGAATTAACGTACCAAGGATTGGCTTATTTATAACTTCAAACCTACCATCTAGGAGCATCTTATATCTATTCATATAGTCATATATTTTATTCCATGAATAAAATTTTGTGGTGTGTACTATGTAGTTTTGTGTATTTCTTATTGGGTTTATTCCGAAGTATTTTAACTAGGTATTATAGCGTTATAAAAAGGAATATTATTCATTACATTTTCCACAGTTATTATTTGTATAATACAAAGCTATATGTTTTTACTTTTATTAAATATTTTAAAAATTAACTCATAATTAAGCCTAATAGTGTTTCTTCTTATTTTCTTGGCTCTTGATGTTGATAATCACATCCTAACCCAATCAAAAAATGTTCTCTTCTTTCTAATTGTCAAACTATAAATTTCTGTTTCTTGCTTTACTGCACTACCTTCCTCATCTAGAATAAGTTAGAAATATTAATTTAAGTAGAGGGTATTCTTATTTTAATGTAAGTTCAACTGTGACATCTGTTATAGTATGAAGTATAATGTTGTTTTAAGATGCATGTAGGTGTGTGCGTGTGTTTTCATGGGTGCTCACGCACAAGCATGTACCTGTGTGTGAGAGCGTATGTGAATTTTTGTCAAGAAGTCCTAGTTGGTCATAGGGGATTTTTACATTTTGTTGTATTTTTGCTTGTATTTTGATTTATTTCAGGTTTTTACTTCTATATTAGTGAGTTATCTATATTTGACTTTTGGGTGTTACTTTTTTGTCACGTTTTTATGTGAGAGTCATAGTACCTTCATAAAATCAATTGGGTAGACTAGGTCTTTTAATGCATCTTGAAATGGATTTAATGGCAAGGAAGTGAACTATTCTTTGAATATTTAACAGGTAACATTTGTAAAACCTCTGAACTTGAAACTTTTTTGAAGATTTATTTCTTCATTTTTAACTTTTTAGTATTATTTTTCTTATGACTCTTCTAAGCAGCACATCACAGATACTACTAACCCAATATTGGTTGTTTTTGCCACTCAATAGGGTGATTAACCTATTTCATTTATTATTTTAAATGATATATTCTCATTCTATATTTAGGCATTAAAAATAATACTTTGCTTCACACTCAGTTGCTTGCCTGCCTGCCTGATGCCTGATTTCCTTTTTTTCCTCATCCCTCCCTCCTTCCCTCTTTCCCTCTCTCCCCTCTTCCTTCCTTCCTTCCTTCCCTTCCTTCTTTCTTTCCCTCCTTCTTTCTTCTTCTTTCTCTTTTCGGGGTACAGACCATGTCATGCTTGATTTTGTCATCTTTGAGAATTTGTAAGGTATGTACTCTGTTTCTAATTCTGTTAGTGGTTACCTTTATATAAAATATAGACTTGACACACTCAATTTTAAACTTCGGCAAGGCGAGGGGTTCATCTCTTGTTCACTGATGTATCCTAAGAACCTAGAAGAAAGTCTGACACTCTCAATGCTCAATCATTTGTTAAATGAATGAAGCTGCATAAGATGAGGCATTAACATTCAACATTCTCATTCAACATAACATAACAACATAACATTCTCATTCAACATAACAACATTCTCTTGTCCTCTCCTAATCAACTGTTTTAACTCAATCTGGAATTATAAAAGCAGGCTGTTGTTTAGCAGCAATTATATTTACATATAAATCATGTTTTTAAGAATGTTTTTGTTTGCTATTTTTACATTCCATTTTATAAATATCATCATAACAATTATGTATATGCAGTTCTCTATGATTTATTGAATTGAGTGATTACCATTAGGTATTTATATGATAAATGTGTCTTGCATTTTTGTCTTTATTTTTTTGAAATCATATGGTATAATGTTTGCCAGTAAATTTTTCAGTCATTTTTTTAGGAATTCAATGTGAATGGTATGTGTTCTGAGTCTATAGATATATGAAATATTTCACTGGTGCCCTAACATATTAAATGCAGGTTTGTAGGTGTAGCACTTTGAACATAAATGATTTCTTTTCAGAACTTCAGTTTTTCCTATTTTGGAAACTCGGATTGAAAACTTTCTAGGTTTTGTTATTTGCTTATTTTTAGATTTTATGTTTTTCTGTAAGTAATGCTGGATTTTCTTTTAAAATTGATATTCTGATAATATGGTAAGCCTTTTTGAACTTTGTAAATTTTCTTCAATTGTGTCTGATTGTCACAAATTTTTGATTCGTTCTGTTTTCTTCTGAGCAGCACCTGTGATGCTTACGTTGGATCTTGTTTCTCTTCCCTCTATGTTTAATGTCATCTTTTTTATATGTTCACTTCTTTGCTTTTACTCTATATTCCGTTGAAGTCTCTTAAATTTGCCCTCCAAAACAATTATTTGGTTTTTTGAAGCAAAAAGTTTGCTTTTGGTTATTTTGTTTTGGGGATTCTTGTTTTATTTTCTTTTTTTCATTAAAAAATTACTGTCTTTATATCAGCTCTTTTAAAAATGTCTCTGTGGTCAAATTTTATTATGTTTTCATTATATTATACCTTTCTTTTTAAAACACAGAACAACTATTTAAAAAAATATTCTCCTTTTTTATGAAAAAGATATATATTTTAGAGATCTGATCATTTTCTTAATTTTGGCTGAAATATTCCTTCTTCCTTATAATGCAGTTTGTTTTTGATATATTCCATGTTGATTTCTCCCTTTGCTCATACACTTGTCTATAAACACAGAGAGTTATATCTCCTATTTGCAGTCAGAAGGGGAGGTGAGATTTCTTGATTGGCTCTCACCACTTGCATGCTGGTTGCTTCCTCATCCAAGATTCAGGCTTCTATGGAAGTTAATTGCCACAGTTTCTGGTACAATTTGCATATGCAGAAAGACTTTTTCTAGTTTGGTTGTGCTGGGATTAATGGATGTATTTCTTCTGCTTTAACTGCTTTGCTCTCTGCCAGAACAGGGCATTTGAAAAAGAGTCTGAAGCTCTTTGTTGACAAATATTATTTTTTAAAAATCCCAAAAAACTATCCCCTCCAACACATATTACTTCTAATTAGCTTCTTCTTTTTTTTTAGGTAATTACAAAAATTATTTGGGATATTTTTTCAGCTGTGTTTAGCAGGAAATACAATTCTAAGTTATTTGAAATAAGCAGCATATTTATTAACTCACATAATAAGAAGTCTAGTGGCAGAGTGTCTCCAGAGCTTATTCATTTAGTGGCTTAAAGACACTATAAGCTTCCAGGTATTTTCCATCTTTTTTCTCTGTCATCTTCAATTTGTTGGCTACTTTCCTCATCATTGGACGATGGCTGTAGGAATTCCAGCCCTCACATCATCACTTGGGGAATAGCTTTGTTTCCTTCAATGTCTGTGGGATCAGGGTAAAGAGTTGTGATGAATCCAAGCTTTGCCCTTTATATTTTGAGGCACCTATGCTTCTCTGTTTCAGCTGGTTGAACAAAGGTAATTTAAAAAATGCTTCTCAATCTACTTTCATCAGAGCTGTAAGGAACTAGACTTTGCCATACAATGTTCTTTTTGATTTGCAGCATTGTTTTTGAACTTTTCTATTCTACCTTTATTCAGCTATTTTTCAATATTATTCAGTAGACTAGGTACCCTGAACAAAGGGGTTGTGTCTGTGTTACCACTGCATGCCCACTGTCAAGTACATATATGGAATAGAGTAAGGCCTCAACACAGATTTGATGTATAAATGAACAGGCTTCTCTGCTCTGATCAGACCAGTCTAGCTACAGGCCAAACTCACAGAGCTGTTTATCAACCTAAAATGCAGGGATTTCTGGATTATTTTCTGCTCTGTATTCTATTCCGGACTTAGGAGCCCAAATGATTCTTTTAACCTTTAAGTTGGATCATATAATTCCTGTGTTCAAAACCTTTCTCTGTTTTACCAACTAATGTAGCATAAAACCAATGGACTCAATCACCTCTAAGCTCTGTGATGTGAAATCTTGGCTTTTCTTTGACCTCATCTACTTTTACTTTTCTTTCCCTCATTTATTCCAATCCAGCTACACTGCACCTACACTACACCTTTCCTGAACACACCAAGTACATTCCTGCTTCAGGGGATTTACTTCCTGTCCCTCCTGCTCAGGATGTTTTTCCCATAAATCACCTCAAGTTTCACCCCCTCACCTACTCCACATCTTTGCCCAAATGCCACCTTACCAAGGAAACTTCCTGATCAGCCTATTTAAACACTCCTATAAAACCTCACCAGTTCTTCTTTCCTTCTGGATTTGTTTTCTACTCGATGTTTATCATCATTATCATCTGCAATACTATACATTTGCTTGTTAATTAGCCTATTGTGTGTCATCCCCCTGAACTGTATAAGCTTTTCAAGGACAGGACTTTCAGTTTTCATTATTTACAGCTGGACTCTTATTGTCAGGAATAGTGCTTAGCATAGATTTGGTACTCAATAAAGAACTGAATGAATAAATGATCTGCCTTCTTTACTTGGAAACTGGAGCTAACTATACCTATCCTGCAGTTTTCCTGTGTGCATTAGTGATAGTGCGTATAAAGATATTAGTACAGTGCTGAGAACATAGTAGCAGATTAACAAATTATACCTTAAAACATTTTTTTAATTTTAAGGTGAAAACCTGGAGAATACCATGTTTCATTTAATTCCCCAGATATTTATGGAGAAATAACCTGTTATGGACAGGTACCATTTGTACAGGATATAAAGATAGAGACGGCATAGTCCTTATATTACAGATGCAGCACATAAACATGAGGGCTATTTTGCATGCTCAGGCACCCCAAAGTCTTGCATGAACCATATTTAAATTCCTAAAGTGGTTCTATGTATCTCAAGGGCTGATAGAAAGACTTTTCATTAACAAATAGGAAATGCACTTGTAAATCCCTCCTCTGCAAAAATGGCTTAGAACATTAGAATAAGGCATCTCTCTTTCTCTAAGTTATATTCTTTTCTAGGAATCTGAACATCTCTAGGAAAGGTAGATTACAAACTTACAGACTTCCGACAGATTCAAAGATCCAAATTTCTACCTCTTTATATGTTATTTATACCACCCACATCTCTGTGTCTTCAATATGCATATCTCTATCTACCTATGCACAAACATTGTGAAAAAAATCACATACTTTTATCATTCTGAAATATTTTTAGCCTACAGAAAACATAGAGAAGATAAAATAAACACCAGTGTAACCTATACTTAGTTTGATATGTATTTGATTTAAAACATTTGATTCAAATATTTTCCTAATAACTTAAATATTACAGCTGCTATTGAATACTCTTATTCTATTCTCCCTTCTTTGCTCACCAGAGATAACACTGAATTTGTTGTTTCTTATTATTTTAAGCTTTTCCTTTAAGTTTTACAGCTATTAAATCCTGGATATAAATCACAGATATGGTTTCATTCACCTTCATATTCATATTAAAACAAAACAAAGTAGGATATCTCATTTAAAACTCTGGATGCCTACCTTCTCTTGAAAAATCAGGAAACCTTGCCAATCCAGGTCTGCATTTCTGAATTAGGCAGCCAGCTGTATCTCCTCATCAGCATAGTTGCATTGAATGTCTGCTAACTTACTTCAGGCCTGATTAGTGCATTTATATTTCTTATCAGGCCTCTGCAGGCATTTGCATTTGTAATTCCTGTTCTCTGAACTTTAATCTATTTAAAATAGTTTCTTCTTATTTTGTTTCTTTTTTGTGTGTGTGCATTCCTGCTTTGAAAACTATTCTTTTATTGAAGAAGATGGATGCAAAATTGGTATTTTCTCCTTCCCACTATCACCAGTGCCCAGTTTACCTAACTTCCCAAGCAGTGGGCCTATTGTCCCATATTTTTCTTGAATTGAATGCAGCAACAAATGCTCCTTTTCTTTCCCTTTATGAGACTGATGCTATTGTTAGAAGTATACACTCCCCTTCTCATCTCTTAAAAATCTTCCTTTTCATTTATTAAACTAAATCTTCAGGGATTACAATCCACACCAATCTATATTTTGTTGATCTGGTGTATATTTTATTCCATCCTTGTCATCAAAAGAAATTCTTAAGCCAGGAATGGGTAATGAATAAAGAGAAAGACCCATGGTTTCATGTTTCAAGGCCTGTGTGGAGAAAATCAAACTCTAATAACAAATAATTATTTTGGACATCTGAATTATTCATTTTATTTTGAGAATAGTTAATGAATACCTGAGAAAGGATAATGCTCTTAATTTATAATAATGCCAGGTTATAAATGCTACACTGTTTAGTGACTACTATGAGGACAAATGGCAAGTTTGGAAAAATATCCACATGTGTATTCTCTTAATACACAATACCTGCAACACTTCCTTTCTGGAGCATCAGAATACCCCAGGCATCTATTGGCAGCAAACCAAGAAATCACTCTGTTGATTTTATTCCCTTGTAGAACCGCATACATGTTCTTTGCAGCTTCAGAATTCAATCACAGCAGTTACAATTTCTCCAATACCAATTATGGTCAAAACCAGTGTACTACATTGTGTTTTTCACATTCCCTTAAAAAGGAAGCACATTCCTGATACAGACCCCTAGGTTCTAGGTTTAACCCCTAGGTTAAAGTCTTTAGCAAATTGCTAAAGACTTTAAATAGGAAAATGTGATATATTTCTTTTCTTTAATAACAGAGTTCTAATTCTTTTTTTTCTTCAGAACTTTTTTTTTGATATTCCTTCTTGGATGAAATTGTATAAGATTTCGTTAGCTTATATTTGAAAGTCATAGAGAAAGAAGATAAATCACCTTAAAGGAATTAAACTAGAAAGATAAGAGAAAACATACAAAGCTGATTTTAGACCCTCGATTTCTTTGAACAAAAGTGGCTTTAAATCTACAAAGTGCTCTTGGTGATGCTAAATATTTTCTCTCTGCTCTTTAATGAAGAGCTGGCAGTCATTTAGTGCAGAGTTTTAGCTGGGCAGAGCATAAATACCTATGTTCAGGTAGTTTTGCTTTCTATCCTGAAATACTTTCTTAAAATTCTATATTTGGAGTAAAAAATATGCCTTCTAGAAATATAAACCATAGTGTGCCTTCTTTCATGGACTGAGGGCCATCTGATTTTCAATTACATGACAAATTAATATGTTCCAGAATACAAGTCATTCCATGAAAAGTTAAGGCATAAAGAACATATAATATGCATATTAAAGTTATGCTACTTTCATTATTGCATTGATTTTGTGGCATTACAACTTACTTAAAAATTCAAACCAGGTATTAAAACTAAGTGCACCCCAAAAGAAAGATATACACCAACTTTGTTTTAAAAGAAACAGTATTTATTAAGAAATTATACGCTGAATTCTCCTACAGTCTGTGAAGATGGTTTCTTCCATTTCCACAGCACAAGACAATGGCTAAGGGCATCTGGAAAACACTTTCAGTACCAGGGAATGGAGAGTTCCTAGTAATAGGAGATGAACTGAAGTGATGTATGTACTAATTTGAACTTTTGGATCCAAAGACAAAGCAATCATCCCTGCCAATCTAGTTCTTACCTGTCTGGGCATCAAAACCTGTCCATGGGATCTCCTACCCAGACTGAAATATTGGGTAATAATTGGGTCATTTCAGTTCAGCCAAGCAGAGAATGCTCAATTTAATCACAGGGCAAACCAACAGTCCTTTAGCTATTGAATTACATCTGAAATATTTGCATTATTTATTAATAAAAATGGTGCTTATTGAGGGCAGAAATAAAACTTTTCAAGTATTTTATCCTTATGATCTGAAGTACTTTAAACTATAACTTAAAATAAATTATAAAAACTAGCATAAAATGCATCTTTTCTTACATGACATTGTTGGAAATAAGTTTTAAGTGTATAATTGCAATATCACCTGACTTTTATATATGACCAACAGTAAAACATGTTAATCATAAAAATAGCTTTTACAAATATACATTTGTATACGGTGTCTCCCTTACCATTCATAAATGTCCTCCACATTTTAAGACTTAAAAAAAAACATAATTAGCAAAGGGAAAAAACACATTTACAATCTAAACCATAAAAACCTGACAATTATACAGCTTAGAACATAGAAGAAATGGAATTTCTAAAATTGAACAATACTGTCCATTTTATTTGGGTTTTTATAAATTGAACCAAAGATGCTGTTATGCAGTAAGAAGCCTCCTTTCATATTTCTGGGTGTTGTCACAGTTTCTTTTCTGCTTTTATGGCATCATTCATTACTTCAGATCACTTTATCTGCAGAAACTGAGAAAAGAAAAAAAGTATTTTAAAATATAGAGATTTATATTTCATTGCTGATAGCATGCATAAATAAATAAGTTGGAATTTAAGGCTTAATCAGGAGAAGGATAAAACAAGTCTTAAGTCTTTAGGACAAATACTTTTGAGAAGCTTAAGTTCTCAGATCCTTTGTTGTACACAACACTAAAATTATTTATATTTATAGCATGATATGATTTTTAAAAATCCAGCTAATTTACTGACTGAGATCAACAATTATTTTTCAACCTGAGTTCTTGTCCAGGTCAGAAGGGAACCACTTGAAGTTCTAGGTTAGGGAAAGAGATTTGGGTGGCTCATGAATCTTTGCTGCCCCTAAAGAGTGAACATAGGATATTTTTCCACTGGAAAAGGCTTTGAACAGTGCATTCCTAAGCCTTACGTACCTGGGATAAGAGAAAAAGCCAGTACAGGACTCTGATCTGAGTTACACAACCTTGGTTGCGAAAGAAGAAAGCTAGAGGCAGGAAGGACAGTGGAAGACTCATGGTGCAACCATGAGCCAGAAAACACCATATAAGAGTCAAATTTCAATTGGTTGAAGAATTGAATTGAGAAATTGAATATGAAGATAAAATAATGTAAGTTTATTTAGATTAGTAGAGAAAGGCATTTATTTATCCTAGAATCCTATTAAGTTCAAGGTCTTTCTATTTAAGTAAAGTATATAATTACACCAATTACCCAAGAACTTCAAAGGTTTTTTGCAATTAGATGGGAAACCTATGTGTATGTCTTATGAACCAAAGACAAGCAAATCAGTTTGGATGGGAGTTGCTGCGAGAAGGACATCGTGCATCAGTTATCAATATTGGGGGAGAAGAATACCTTGTAGTGCTCCTGGTTATCAGTCCCAGGGGAGAACTACAAACATTTTTGTCTTTGTATTTTGGTACCAAAGTTGTCAAGGAAAACCTAACACAGTCAAGCGTTGGATGGAACGACACTTTACAGCTCTAATAGTGTGTGCTGGTCCACTATAGATAGCGAGTCTCCCTGGCAGTGGATGGAGGGCAATTGGTCTATGACTATCCCTGTTGCTACTGTAGAAGGACCTGGAACCCACTCTCATGGAGTCTGAAATACTAAAAGATGGAGGTGTGCCTGAGGACCACTGATGCACACGTTTAAGCAGGACAAAGGAACACTTATTTAGCTTAAAACAGGGAAAGTATTTCCATACAAGTCTGTAAGACTGACTGCATGGGCTCTTTATTTCTCAGTAAGAAAGTACTCCAGACTCAAGGCCCATTCTTATGTGGCTGAGTGAGGACTGACTGATCATATGTACAGGCTACCCTTTCCAATAGTTGCTGACTCCTATGAGTAGCCAGAGAATTAGGTAACTTGACCCTTTATTAAAGTTTTGAGTCCTGTGATATAGAGCTTATGAAAAAGACTGATATGGCAGTTGAGGTGGTGAGAGTTGCTCTGGGTGTCTGCAGCTTCAAGTCACATGTCCTACCAAGATCACAGTCGAAAGGAACTCAGTGAACCTGGATGGTATTTTCTCTTCCTTCATGGGTGTGTAACTTTCACACTCAAGAATAGATGTACACCTCAATAATTTTAGTTAACTGGATGTCATCTTCCTTAGTGAGTACATGTCTTTTAATTCTAGGAAGATTTAGAGTTAAACATAAAATGTTTACAAAAACAGAAATCAGAGTACTAATATTTTTGTGTTAAGAAATCTGTGAACATTTGGTACTGTAAACATGTTACTTCAGGTAATTTAGTCTATTAATGTGACAGTCTTATGATTTCAGATTAGAATATGCAATTAAAAATTGAGACATAAGATTGCAGTTTTGTGATCTGAAATCTTACATCCACATCTTATGTTCATGTGTGATATTAGAAAGTCTAAGAAAACTTTAGGCCATCATATTGATACATGTAACTTACTAGATTTTAAGAATTATGTCATTCTCAGAAAGATTTTATTTGTTAAACCAGACAAATGAAGTACTTAAAAACATGATATATAATATGTAAAAGTTTACAAATGTCATTTACCACATTTAATTAACTAATCAGGGACAATCATTTTTCAAAGGACACTTAGAAGTACTTTTGTAAAACTTGCTCTACTTATAAATATAATCCTACTAATAAATGCCTAACAATATTGATTAAAAACTTTCATAAATCAAACAACTAAAAATAACAAAATATATACCCTTAATAGTCTTTTCTCCAGTCAAAGCATTAAAAAAACTTATATACCCAGGAAAGAAAATTTCATGGGTGAGGCCTAAGTACATTTTGATATTTTGATATTCTCTCTCTCTCTCTCTCTCTCTCACTCACTTTTTGCTTCTCTCCCTCAGTCCCTCTTTCTTTTTCTTCTCCCTCTCTTCCTCATGCAATCTATACTATATCCTTACTGATCCAACATATATGTATTTTTAAAAATGAAAACGTTATTATTTGTGTTCTTTATGTAGTGCCAGGCTGTATGCATGTATGTGGGAAGAGTAATTTAATCTTTAAAGCACAAAGTCTTGAACTTAATGGTTCAAAGTCAGTGTGCTACTTTTTTGCATGGCGTAAAGGAGACTTTGTACATTTCCTGTATGTGCATACCAAAGATCATCCCTTATCAATGCAAAATGAATACCTTAATAAAGAGAATTAAACTTAGCCTATAGAATGGTACTGACATGCAGACACAAAGCATTGTGGTTTGGGGGTTTTGATGGATAACACCTATGTGCAGGAAGGAACCGAGGCTCTTTATATGCTCGCATTGCACTCTTTCCTCGAAGGCCTCCATTGATCACATTTTTATTACATATGGAAGATGCTTAAAATGCTGTAGCAGCTGTGTATGTAAAGTTTACTAATCATTGTGTTTCTTCAGGTTAAGTGATGGCAGGTGACATTAATTTAGTATATTCTAACACCATCCTGCTGGTCTCAAAAAAGGTAATGAATGGTTGTTTAGCAATAATCCATTTTGTTAGGAAGAAAAACGCAGCCTGCAGATTTTTTTGTGCATATTCCATTACCCCAGTATGATTTCTCCTCAACCCTTCCTTTATTCCTTGATGGTAAATGATTACATAAAAATAATTATCCTGGAAAGAAGAAAGGTAGGTTTGGAAATAATTTATTGAAGTCTTACTTCCTTGTCATAAAACTTCAAAGCATTTGCCTGTCAGTAGTACAAGACAAAAGCTTCATTAACTTTGCACTGTGAAATATGGATACAAGTCATGAATAGAATTCTCCTTATCTAAAAACCACAAAATATATTCACCCTGGGACTTATTCACCCTGGTGGCACAGTGGTTAAGAATCCACCTGCCAATGCAGGGGACACAGGTTCGATCCCTGGTCTGGGAAGAACCCACATGCAGTGGAGCACTAAACCCGTGTGCCACAGCTACTGAAGCCCACGTGCCTAGAGCCCGTGCTCCACAACAAGAGAAGCCACCGCAATAAGAAGTCCACGCACCGCAACGAAGAGTAGCCCCCACTCGTCACAACTAGAGAAAGCCCACGCACAGAAACGAAGACCCAACGCAGCCAAAAATAAATAAATAAATAAATTTATATAAAAAAAGAAAAAATATATATATATTCACCCTGCTTTCCATAGAACTTGTAGTCTGAGAAAAGACTAGCTGTTTGCTTCTAAAGGCATGGGAGGAAGGAACGACTATGACTTTCCTGCTGCTTTTTCTCAAAAAAGACAGCCACTTAAGGAGCTGATTGGTTTAGTATAATGTGAAATTAATTGTGCTTTCCTTCTCTTGACTAGTGGGTAATTTATCTTCTGGCTGTATAGGAGCTTGGATGCTTTTAAAATAAATTCTCCTGATGATGAATTCTTTTTCAAGTCTCAATCTCTCCTATTTCTGAAAAACAACAAAAAAAGCCACTCAAATGGGCTTAGTTTGTATTGAACCAAGCAATTTACTTCTATTTTACAAAGATGAAAAAGATAGTATTAATCTACAGGGAAAGCACATTTAATTTTAAACCTCATGCATTAATATATTTGAAATAAAATAAATACAGCAATATATTGAATAAATACACCTTATTTAGAGTTTTACCAAAAAATCCCCATAATACTTTTAAAGAAATATTCTTTCTTTCATGTCAGAAATGCTTCTGGTTATCTTTTTTCTATTTGAGATTTATAACTAATAAATAAATATAGATAATCTATATTTCTAAATAGCATCTACAGAGCAAAAAAGGTAAATGAAAATATGTGGGTAATGCAAGCTATATAACATTTTATGGAAAAGCAAGTCTCATGAACAAGAATAATCTATATTTGTTGTCACCATTAATTATGTTTATTGAGTAATTATTCAGCCATTCACTTTTTATAGACAATGTGAATACATTTGGCTTTTACAAATCCCTTATTACAAATGAGATCTAATTCAATTCAATTCAAATTTCTAAATAACATAAACAGATTTCCAGGAGCGACTGTTCATTATAAATTAAAACTTACCTTCTATTAATAAGCTCTTGGGGCCAAAATTGCATTATACTGTAAGGTGAAAGAATCACATAAGAAAATCCATAATGGAATGAAAACCAAGAGGGCCGTAACTCACCAGAATGGTACAAATGAAGGCAGCTGCTCTACTATGTGATTCTTGGAGGCTGATAGTCTCCAATCCTGGTGATAGGGGTAGGGTAGGATAACTAAATAGTCAGTTTAGAAATCCCACTAGGGAATTCAAGATAGAAAGGGAATTTTAAGGGAGTTTGGGAGACTGTTATAAGCTAATGACCACTCAAGGAAAGAATCCAGTAACATAGCAACAATCTACACTACCTTGAAGGAAGACCAGGTACACCCAAGCACCAGACACACTCAAGCCACAGCCCCTGATAGTTAAAACACAAGACAATAGATATGGCGTCTGAATCTTGTGACATGAAGTCAGACAGTTAATAGTCCTTGAACAGTAGCACTTCTGCATGTAGTCAAGACAGAAATATAGGTGGAAGGGGACATTATACCGAAAGCTGAGATGAATTACCATATTTTATTCATAGTATATGTTACCATCCTTTTGCTAATAATATACATGTGATTTAAATAGCACCACGATAGTCCCAGTTAAACCACATAGGGTCAAAGGAGGAACTAATGATGTAAGCATAGACGTCTGCTCAAGAATGTGGAAGAAGGTGATCTTCTCCCCCTCCCCACTTTTGTTTATGAAAATAAAGTCCTCTCAGTCCTTGAGGCAGAGCCCCTACCACCTGCCCACTTGTATTTCTCACAAGCATGTATGTTAATAAACTCATTCTTTGCCTGCCACTTTGCTTCTCACTGAATTCTTTCTTCACCGACACAAAATAACCTGAGCTTCAGTAAATCCTGACACCAGATGAGCAGTTTCAATTAAAATACAGGGGGGTTGAGTCCCCTCCTAAGTCAGGGATCATGGGTTCAAGTACCAGTATGAGTTT
This sequence comes from Monodon monoceros, assembly GCF_005190385.1. Lineage (NCBI taxonomy): Eukaryota > Metazoa > Chordata > Mammalia > Artiodactyla > Monodontidae > Monodon > Monodon monoceros. Next base: position 48,577,852 of record NW_021703770.1, read on the forward strand.
TGGCTGGTTCGAGTCCCACCTGAAAAGGAGTGCAGTTTCACTAGGGTGATGACCATTTAGGGAAGGAGGGTGTGGAAAACAGGAGAAAACAAGAGTGTAGTAACCAGCCAGAAATTTGGAAATAAGATGATCAAATTGTTTTCTGAGACTATAACTTGAAGATCAAAACTGAACTGATCAGGGCAGAAAATATGCAATGTCACTTAAGACAGGCTGAAGATTTTAGGGTCTCTGAGACTTGATTAGAACATAAATGAAGATTATTAAATCAGCCAAAGGAAAAAAATGTGTTGATCTGAGAGAGACTTGTTTGGCACTGCAAGCACAGAAAAACAGGAAAGTCTCAGAGGGCAGTTTAGTTGTGCCATTCAGGGGCTGTCCACAGGAGAAGGTGGCCAGACCCTGGAAGTGTACTTGGCCCATAATGACAGGTATATTCCTATTACAGACATGGACACATCAGGCAGACTAAGAACATTCAATTAACACTCTGTTCTAAATCCATGCTTTCCAAGTAGAGCTTCTGATTACAATTCTGAGCAGCTTGATTTACTGGAGGAGAATGCTCAGGCCAGAGAACATTGGGCTAGCCTCTCTTTCAGTTAGTCTCCCTATAAATGCATAAACAGATCTTCTGGGTTGATTGGCCAGCCTATTCCAGGTTGGTTAACATTTGTCTGAGGTACTGTTCCTGTCTCAGCCTGCTGACAAAGAAGTTCTGGGAGCCTGGGAGGCTAGCCCCAGGTTATGGACTGTGGAGGATGGTAACGAGACCTTGTGGATCTGCTTTGCCAGCTGATCTCTCCTGGTTTTACCAATGCTTGCCATGTGCATTTCAAGGTCAGGCAATATTGATAAAGCTACATGACAAGGAATAGAGGACTTCATCAAATATGAGCAATAAGGAATAATTCAAAAAGACACATGCACCCCAATGTTCATTTCAGCGCTATTTACAATAACCAGGTCATGGAAGCAACCTAAGTGCCCATTGACGGACGAATGGATAAAGAAGATGTGGTACATATATACAGTGGACTGTTAGCCATAAAACGGAAAGGAATTGGGTCATTTGTAGAGATGTGGATGGACCTAGAGACTGTCATACAGAGTGAAGTAAGTCACAAAGAGATAAACAAATGTTGTATATTAACGCATATATGTGGAATCTAGAAAAATGGTACAGATGAACCGGTTTACAAGGCAGAAATAGAGACACAGATGTAGAGAAAAAAACGTATGGACACCAAGGGGGAAAGGGGGGGTGGGATGAATTGGGAGATTGGGATTGACATATATACACTAATATGTATAAAATAGATAACTAATGAGAGCCTGCTTTATAGCACAGAGAACTCTGCTGTACAGTAGAAACTAATACCACATTGTAAAACAACTATACCCCAATTAAAAAAAATTATCTCCTCCTGCTATAGGTGAAGATATTAAGGCACAGACAAGCTGAGTGACATGTCCAGGTAGTTGGTCTAAGCCCTGACTAGTTCTGGGATCCTGACTGCTATCAAAAATTCTTTTTGTTACCCTGTTGGTTCTCAAACTTTAGTGGGTCTCAGAATTACTGAGTGGATTTGTTAAACTGAGATTGCTGAATTTCTGTTTTTCTAGTGTTGTGGGCTGAATTTTGTGTCTTCTCCAAATTTGTATGTTGAAATTCTAATGCCTAATGTGATCATATTAGGATGTAGGGCTTTGGGGAAGTTATTTGATCATGAGATAGAATCCTCAAAAATTGGATTAGTGTCCTCAGAAAAGAGGTCTCGCAGAGTTTCATCACCCCTTCTGCAATGTGAGGACACAGTGAAAAGACGTCAGTCTATGAACTAAGAAGTGGGCTCTCACCAGACACCAAACCAGTCAATGCTGTGATCTTGGACTTCCCAGCCTCCAGAACTGTGAGAAATAAATGTTTGTTGTTGATAAGCCACCCAGTCTGTGGTCTATTGTTATAGTAGCCTGAATAGTCTACGACAACTAGGTCTGAAATGAGGCCCAAGAAATTGCATTTCTTTTAAGGCTGTGAGTGATGCTAATCTGGGCATCCTGCTCTTTGAGAACCACTTTGTTTCACTGTTGAGAGGCGTTCCTTGTGGGCCACTCACATTCCTACATGTCTTGCTGAGTGTGCTAACATCACAAAACTGACTATTTTTTCTCAAAGCCCACTTCTCAGAATTATTTATTTGGCTGGCAATCCTGAGAACTGAGGACCGTACTCAGGAATGTATCACATAGTTCTGCAATAAATCTAGTTTCCCTCTGGACAAAGAACAGGTTTGCTTACTGCTTGCTAGGAAATTAGATCTCCAAAACTCAAGGTCTCTCTCCTGCAATGCATGCAAACTCTACCTGGCCTTCCATCTCTGACGTGGGTCTTGGGTCAAGGAAACCAGTGCAGCTATCCTGATACTTGTACTCTCTTGCTGTGAGTAGCAGAGTCTTTTGTTTCAGGAGTCTTCTGTCTTTTATCAGCATCCATGGAACTAGGGATGTTTAATTTACTAGCTTGTATAGTTATTTTGGTGGGAGTTCTCTGGCTTCAGTTGTCCTAAATACCATCAAACTTATTTAAGTTGGGTGCAACTTGTGACCCAGTCTGTAGTGCACATTAACTATAGTGATTCTTGGTAAGTTATGACTCCACTGGCCAACTGTCTTCTGGATGTATTACCTGGTCACTCTTACTGCTTCTTTCCTATCTCCATCCCATTTTCTCTCTCCTTACTTATTTTTCCCTCTGATTCCTAACAGTTCAGTTTTATAATCCACACCCATTATTCTGCCCATTATTCCCATGTCTTTATCTTATTCTCCATCTCTCTCTCATGACCAAGAGACAAAACCCTAGCTATTTATACTATATTGGATCACAAATATCCAAATCATTAGACTTTGTTATTCCATAACCAAATGGAAAGATGTGAAAACTGGGAAAATCAGTCATTTTCTATAGCATCATTGAATTTACTACATAAGTAATGTTCAGATGTTTGGTGTCCTCTCATAAAATGAAGGAAAATACAAAACAATATTATAAAACCATCATAAAAGTAAAAGGAAAAAGAAAATGAAATTAATGTTAATTTAACTTTATTTATCAAATTCAAACAAATTGTGTTCTTACAAATGTTATAAAGTGATTGCTAAACTTTTGACATTCACGTTTTAGTTTATGACATTGATTGTATAGATACAATATAAAGAGTTTTCGATATTGAACTGAAAATAGCGTGCTAATGTATAATTACAATTAGAAATGTCATATTCTTTATGGATATTTGGTTTGGGACATGGCTTGCTATACATGATTAAAAAAATATTTTCAGAGTTAATTACATCATTTTTGTATCTAATTGCTACTATCTCTAACAAATACATTAGTGCAGTAATAGTCTTTACATCTAGACACACAGATAATTTGTGTTTCTGGAGTACATTTCATTTAACTGAAATAACAAATAATATTCAAATAAAAGGGGAATAGTATCTTCTCTTTTGGGTTCATCATAGGAACAATTTGTTTAGTGTCGTAAAGTGCAACAATGTCAGAAGACATACATTGTCCTCTCTATTGTCACTCCAGAAGCATTAGCAAGTCAGAGTAACAGAGGAGTTAAGCAGGTTACCTAGGATTGTAGAATGATCTTGTCTAACCTCCCAACCAAAGCAGCAGGGCTTTCCATTGCTGGTGGGAACATGACTTTGCCTTGACTAGCTTAGGGGGATACAGAACTCTTTACCTCACAAGGAATCTTGCTCCATTTGTAGATAATAGTGGTTAGAAGAGAATTTGCTTCGTTGACTCTAAATCTGCTAATTGGCTGAACTATATATTGAGACAAACCTAGAGTGTGGTGACAAATCAGACAGTCAGACAGAATTTGAGAGGTATAGAAGTACCAGGAGATTCCCATCTATGGGACATGGATCCAGGTCATTTCTCCAAAGGTAGTAAGGGAGAGGAAGGCAGAGACCAACTCCAGGGGGAGGTGAATGGTATCAGACAGAACATTAGAGCAGGAATCTGAAGAATAATATTTTCTTGTTTTGATTCATTTATTCATTTATATTTTGGGACCCCATTTGTTCCCAGGAATAAGGAAGGATCCAGTTGTTAGAATAAACCTAGAGAAACTAATAAGTTTACAGTAAGAGAGACAACAAAAATGTCTTACAGTCTGAAGCATCTGAATTACTTAGCTAAGACTCCCTTGATTTGCCCCAAGTAGAGATTGGGTTTGGGCTATTCTTAGAATCTGGGACTGGGTTAACACTGTAGGTATGGACCACAAGCATCATAATAACTTTTATTTGTATAGTGTGTGGAAGTTTATAAAACACTTTATACATATATTCCCATTTGAGTTTTATGAGAAACCATTGAGGTAGGGTGTTGGGAAGAATCATCCTTATATCAGTCACAAATCCTTGGATCAGGCAGTGAGTGTCTTGACTAAATCAAACCCAGGTTGCTTTACTTAAGACCAGTGACTTCTCTAATATTCTGTTCTGCCCAGATGTGAGAACAGTAAGCAGGCAGACTGGGCACATCATTAATTTTAGCACAGGTGATCTCAACTGGGATGTGAAAATACACTGGTGCTCCTATGATGAGTGGGACAAAAGAGATGGAATTACTGGGAAAGTACTAGGATTTGCATATAACCTCCCACCTGCCTTTCTCTGGATATTTTTTTTTAAATCCTGTCTTGAATTAATTCAAAATCATTTAAATTAAAAACTTGCTTTAGGTATCTGTCTAAAGGAGAACACCAAATCCTAACCACTAGACCACCAGGGAACTTAGACCTCTGTCTAAAGGAGACTTTTTATGTTGTAAAAATACATTTGATTAAGAAAAAAGAACATTTAACTTCAGAGTAAAATTATCTAATGTGGGTTACAAGTTTTATTATTTAAAAAGTCTGTGTAAAAATTTAATGGTTTACTACTGAAAAATAATTGCTAAATTATATGATTTACCAGAGCTTGAATGTTCTGTTATACAAAGTATTAAAACATTTCTTTTAATTTTTCCCAGACTGTTCCCTGATACTTTCTGAAGATAATTATAATTGTGTTTTGAGTGTTTTGGGCTCACTGACAATCATATTTGAGGAGCTGAATTGATTAATTATAGTAATTTTATTTGGCACATAACTTGTATTTGATCATACATTGATTTCTGATTTCTCATGCTAATTATACAGTGTCTAACAACCATTAGCTACTCCCAGGGCTGGTAAAGATAATGATAATTTTAGGATAATACTCAAAATTGCTTAAGTTAATTCCAGTGTTAGAAACCAAATGCTGATTAACGCTAAGATTATTATGAACTTTGAAATTTTACACATTTTACTGTTTTCTACAGTTCTTTGGGTAGTTAGTTTTGGTACCACAAGAAGAAATATTTTTAAAATTACTTTATATGTAACTGAAAATGTGATTTAGAATTGATTGGTTTAGAGGCTGAATTTTAAAAGCCATTGGAAATTGTATAGTTAATTCATGACTATTCAGAATATCTGGGGGAAGATTTTCATGGTTATTTAACAATTCTCATTTAATTTAATTAAATTTACTGTTTACACCTGTCAAAGAATTAGAAAATAAAATAGCTTCAGTTTCAAAATTGAGCAAAATTAATCTGAGAGAGCAAGTGAAATGAAAGAAATAATTATGCTATTATTGTATTAATAAAGCCTTGTTTTATCAGTATATTCGAGAAATACAGTTAATTAAAAAAACCTTAAGCTTTGGAATATTATCAAAATACTCTTAGCACTCAAATTATGTTGGATGTAATAAAATCCTGAATGACTCAGAGAGATTTCAGAGTCATAGTGCCTTGCATTATTATGATTGTAAAAAATTTCCAGAATTGTAACATGTAGAAGGAATTGGATATTGGACTTTGTCATATACACTGCTAGTTAGTTTTTGAAATAGGCTTGGGATACCAGCTCACTTACCTCTGTTTTCCTTTTTATATTACAAGAGAATGTAGAATTTAGAAATAGTATCAGTTATATGATCATTCTGATGTGGATAAAGATAAATAAGAGCTGGGAGCATTTTAATTCAATAAATTGATGAAATAATTTAACATAAGCTGAGTTCTCTCCTAGAAAAATTCTGTGGGCAAATCTTTCCCCAAATCAGAAAATAAACTTTTACTTGAAAATATTTTTCCTTTATAATTAGATTCCTCTAGGAAGTCATATTTTATGGACCCGAACAGAATGCTGTATCATCACCTGTTTATCAGATTTGACTTTGCAAATCCACAGAAGACTCATGATCGACCACTAAACTGTGTTGTGTGCTAAAGAGAAAGGGCACTGTGTCTGCCTGTCTTTCTGTTGTTATCACCTACCCCTGGAGTTTTATTGCTGCATAAATGCTGTGTGGTATTACTTGGCCCATAAATATAATATCTCCTACATTTGCAATGTACATCTGAAATGATAAACGAGTTCTGCAGCATTTTACAAACACTCATCTTAATGAAGAAAAGTCCGAGGCACAAGGAAAGGAAGTCACCTGCCCAGGGTCTAATTGGAGGTGGTAAAAAAATCCAGTCCAGAATCATATTAAGTTGCCCTTACTTGAAGGCCAAATTAAAATAAATACTTGATTTGAAATAACCATCACAGAATAGATGCCCCATGTCTGAATGTAGGCAATGACATGCTCTCTGCACAAACCTTCCTCTAAAAAATGTGCGTCCTTGGTGGGAGGTGCTGGGGAAATATTGGTGCAGGTGAAATTTTAGACAGAATGCCCCCAAGGATTTTGTTGGTTTGTTCGGGCCTCAGGAGCTACATTTTGCCTAATGGAGTTTTGGGAGATGAGTGCTGGGAAGCCGATAGGGAATGCACTTATGACATGATTTTGCAAATTCTCTATTTTGCTGCTAACAATATAGGCGAGTAAAAGAGCACAGGAGACTGGCTTCTGAGTCACAAAGAAGAATTACAAATATTTACTTATCAGCACATAGCCTTACTACACTTTAAATAAATTTTATTTTAGGGGGTGATGGACAACGTTATTTTGTAACTGGACTTCTATCTCATTTTTTTCTTCTTATAGCACTATCAATGCTTACATACCTATAAAGCAATAATAATAGCTAACAGTTATTGAATATTTTAGTGTGATCATCTCATTGGCTGAACCCATTTGAGCTATGAAAAGGAATAAACAATTTTATCAGAAGAAAATATATCATAAGAAAATACCATACCTCACATAGGGAAAAATTCAATTATATGGGTAAATTTTTTCAACCTAATTTACTTCCAAATATAGTTACTCGATTAATGTTTACAGAGATAGTTCAAAGAAAAATGTCCTTTGCTTTTAGCATCAGTATTTATGGAGATCAAACGTGGCCCCAAAGATTAGAAAATGAAATGTATCTTAAATTTTAAAACCTTATAAAATTCTAGGTAAAATTTGAGAATAACTGGTTTCACAGTTATTACTTTTCATATACATATTATGATATTTCAAACTTTTTCAATTCATATTAAAGTTTTCCTTGTAGTAAAGGTTAAGAAAAAAAATTTTCAGAGATGATATTGAATATTTTTTACAGGAGCAAAAATTGTTTATTCTTAGCACACAGATAAAATCCAGAAGAATGAGGTGCACTCAAGGTATTTAAATGGAGAAGCCATGCACATGATTAAAAAGACATATCAAATTTTATAAAATTTGGCATACTTTTCTAATGTGAACTAACAAGTCAATCTGCATACAAAATTTCTGCCAATTTCAAGTAGAAAACTGTGCAAGGCAGATGACTGCAGGAGGGTGATGGCCAATCAGAATGTCATTCAGTCATCATCGCATCAAGCGTGAAGTGCAGGGCAGCACGACTGAGCTCCACGTTTGCAGAATGGTAAACAAACTGCTGAAGGTGTCCAAGACGTTGTTAGGTGGGAAGATGCATGAAAAACATTGACTTGCATCATGAGAAAATTGTCCCTCTCAGTGTTCTTCCAGTTCTGATTGCATTAAAGAGAAAGTTTCTGCTCATGCTTGTTCTGACATTTCTCTATTAGAGTCTATGATATTTTTTAATGAGAGAGAGAGAGAGAGAGAGAGAGAGAGAGAGAGAGAAGCAGGAACACGAGATTTTTCAACATATAAAAAAAACAAGCTAAATTAAAAAAAATGTTTTGTCTTTTCATTACATTTATTTAAAATATATTTCTTACTTATGAAAAAGGATAACATGTTTTTTCATTTACTGGAATGGACTAAAGTTTAGTTTTAAAGATACATTTATTTTAAATTTAAAAAGATAAGACAATTTAATTTAAAAAATTAAGTTAAAATACTACCAATGGTTTATAGATATGGCAAAAATCATAAGAGTACAGAACAGATTAAAATCAATAAAATCTGTGAACAGTAATCCATGAAAATATCTAAGGTCACTGAAATCTTACAGACCCTGGTGGAATCTTGATTCTGCCTTTATTATCAAGATGATCTTTGGGAAGTTACTTAACGTCTCTAAAATCAAATTACTCATAAAATACCTACTCCCCAAAGTTATTTTAGACAATAGATGAAATGATGTATATAAAAAAATCATTATTATTCCTGGAAGAAAGTAAAAATGGAAAATGTATTGTTCCCTTTTCCTCCTTTTATTTTTTGACTTAGAATGAAATAAAAATCTGTGTGTGTGTGTGTATATGTGTGTGTGTGTGTGCATGTATATATTATATCACACTTTTTCAGCTTTCTGCCTTTTTAAAGATAAGCTATTTTTCTACATTTTTGAGACAACTAAGCCCCAAAGATTTCACACCTTGTCCAATTCACAGAGCTTTAAATGACAGCTATAGATGTTACTTCCAGTAGACCACAGGCTAGCAAAGTTTGCTTTTAGGAAATGTTACTGAACATTATTAAAATGTATTCCTAAAAATGTGGCAAGATAGAAAATATCAAAAATGCACAAGGTATCCAGAATACTTAGCAGGTTCCGGTTAATTAGAATTCTTATCACACTTCCAAAGGCCTGAACTTTCATTTTATCTCAGGCTACCCTGGAGCTTGTGATTTTTCTATATTCAGAGTCATCCTAGAGACAGTGAATGTTTGTGAGGGAAGATTCTGAGGTAGAGTAGGGCTGATAGTGTGGGCTGGTTTGCATCTGTGAGAGTTTTATACATGGGAAACAGCCAAACATAGCCCCCTACTGCTTTGGTGATGAAGACACACGGTGTGGGAGTGGGTGGTGGGGTGGGGGAAGGGGATGGGGAGTGGGAGGGTGTGAACTGAAGACGCCCCTTTGCATTTGAAATGCCGCCTGGATAAAAATTTCATACCATTGCAGGAAAATAGATTCAGGGATTAAGTTTCAGAATATGGGGCAAAGATTATAAAAGGTTGGCACTGTTTAGACAATTTCTTTTCCACTGTGATCCTATCTGTTGAACTATGAATACAATTGAAACAAGCCATATTTTTCCTTTCTTTTAATTTCTGATTTAATGAAAAGCTTTCATAACTTTTCCCATTTCTTCTTCTGTCACAGATTATTAGATTCAGTGTAGCTTGAACAGGTATAACATTGGTTCCATCAGAAATACTGCTGTAATGACTTTCTTAGCTTGCTCAAGTACAAGTTTCTTGCATTGATATTTATCAAATGGTCAGAGTCATTTAACTACTTTTAAAATATTTATTCTGAAGTTTTTGAAGTTCACCACACTCAATGTTTTAAAAACTAGCAGTAAAAAATCAGTAAAGTCCTATGTATATAACACTTGGTAATGGATCAATTATATTTGGAACATTAAAAAAATTCAAGGGAGGAGATTCAAGACTGTGGAAGAGTAAGATGTGGAGATCACCTTCCTCCCCACAAATACATCAGAAATACATCTACACGTGGAACAACTCCTACAGAACACCTACTGAACGCTGGCAGAAGACCTCAGACTTCCCAAAAGGCAAGAAACTCCCCACGTACCTGGGTAGGGCAAAAGAAAAAAGAAAAAAACAGAGACAAAAGAATAGGGATGGAACCTGCACCAGTGAGAGGGAGCTGTGAAGGCGTAAAAGTTTCCACACACTAGGAAGCCCCTTCACGGGCGGGCGGAGAAGGTGGGTGGTGGAGGGGGTGAGATTCGAAGCCATGGAGGAGAGCACAGCAACAGGAGTGTGGAGGGCAAAGGGGAGAGATTCCCACACAGAGGAATTCACCAGCCCAAGATGCTTGTCTGCTGGGGGCTGGGAGCTGAGGCTCAGGCTTCGGAGGTAAGATCCCAGGGAGAGGATTGGGGTTGGCTGCGTGAACACAGTCTGAAGGGGGATAGTGAGCCACAGCTAGCCGGAGGGAGTCTGAGAAAAGGTGTGAAGCAGCCGAAGAGGCAAGAGACTTTTTCTTGCCTCTTTGCTTCATGGTGCACAAGGACAGGGGATAAAGAGCGCCGCTTAAAGAAGCTCTAGAAACGGGCGCGAGCAGCAGCTATCAGCGAAGACCCCAGAGACGGGCATGAGATGCTAAGGCTGCTGGTGCAGCCACCAAGCCACCAAGAAGCCTGTATGAAAGCACAGGTCACTGTCCACACCTCCCCTCCTGGGAGCCTGTGCAACCCACCACTGCCAGGGTCCAGTGATACAGGGAAAGCTTCCCCGGGAGAACACATGGCACACCTCAGGCTGGTGCAACGTCACTCTGGCCTCTGCCACCCCGCACTCCATACCCCTCCTTACCCCCGGCCTGAGTGAGCCAGAGCCCCCTAAGGAGCTGCTCCTTTAACCCTGTCCTGTCTGAAGAAAGAACAGATGCCCTCAGGTGACCTACACTGAGAGGCGGGGCCAAATCCAAAGCTGAACCCCAGGAGTTGTGCGAACAAAGAAGAGAAAGGGAAATTTCTCCCAGCAGCCTCAGGAGCAGTGCATTAAATCTCCACAATCAACTCATGTACCCTGCATTTGTGGAATACCTGAATAGACATGGAATCATACCAAATTGAGGAGGTGGACTTTGGGAGCAACGATATATATATTTTTTTCTTTTTCACTTTTTGTGAGTGTATGCTTCTCTGTGTGATTTTGTCTACATAGTTTTGCTTTTACCATTTGTCCTATGGTTCTGTCTGTCTGTATTTTTTTGGTTTTCTTTGTTTTTAGCATAGTTTTTAGTGCTAGCTATAATTGGTGGATTTGTTTTTTGGTATGGTTGCATTCTTCTTTCTTTTTATTCTATTACTTAAAAATTATTTAATAATTTTTTTTACTTAAATAATATTTTATTTTATCTTCTTCTTTCTTTCTTTTTTCTTTTCCCTTTTATTCTGAGCCATGTGGATGACAGGCTCTTGGTGCTCCAGCCAGGCATCAGGGCTATGCCTCTGAGGTGGGAGAGCCAAGTTCAGGACATTGGTCCACAAGAGACCCCCCAGTTCCACATAATATCAAATGGCAAAAATCTCCCAGAGATCTCCATCTCAAATCCAAGACACAGCCCTGCTCAATGAACAGCAAGTGACAGAGCTGGACACCCTGTACCAAACAACTAGAAAGACAGGAAAACAACCCAACCCATTACCAGAAAGGCAGCATAAAATCATAAGGCCACAGGCACCCCAAAACACACCACCAGACGTGGTCCTGCCCAACAGAAAGACAAGATCCAGGCTTATCCACCAGAACACAGGAACTAGTCCCCTACACCAGGAAGCCTACACAACCCACTGAACAAACCTTAGCCACTGGGGGCAGACCAAAAACAACAAGAGCTACAAATGTGCAGCCTGCGAAAAGCAGACTCCAAACACAGTAAGTTAAGCAAAATGAGAAGACAGAGAAACACACAGCAGATGAAGGAACAAGGTAAAAACCCACCAGACCTAACAATTGAAGAGGAAATATGCAGTCTACCTGAAAAAGAACTCAGAATAATGATAGTAAAGATATCCAAAATCTTGGAGATAGAATGGAGAAAATACAAGAAACGTTTAACAAGGACCTAGAAGAACTAAAGACAAAACAAATAGCAATGAACAACACAATAAATGAAATTTAATATTCTCTAGAAGGGATCAATAGCAGAATAACTGAGCCAGAAAACAGATAAGTGACCTGGAAGATAAAAGAGTGGAAATAACTACTGCACAGCAGAATAAAAAAATAAAGAATGAAAAGAATTGAGGACATTGTCAGAGACCTCTGGGAAAACATTAAACACAGCAGTATTCGCATTATAGGGGTCACAGAAGAAGAAGAGAAAAAGAAAGGGACTGAGAAAATGTTTGAAGTTATTATAGCTGAAAATTGCCCTAATATGGGAAAGGAAATAGTTAATCAAGTCCAGGAAGCACAGAGAGTCCCATACAGGATAAATCCAAGGAGAAACAGGCTAAGACACATATTAATCAAACTATCAAAAATTAGATACAGAGAAAAAATATTAAACCAGAAAGGGAAAAACAACAAATAACACATAAGGGAATCCCCATAAGTTTAACAGCTGATCTTTCAGCAGAAATTCTTCAAGCCTGAAGAGAGAGGCAGGGCATATTTAAAGTTATGAAGGGAAAAACCTACAACCAAGATTAATCTACCCAGCAAGGATCTCATTCAGATTTGATGGATAAATTAAAACCCTTACAGACAAGCAATAGCTAAGAGAATTCAGCACCACCAAACCAGCTTTACAACAAGTGCTAAAGGAACTTCTCTAGGCAGGATACACAAGAGGAGGAAAACACCTACAATAACAAACTGAAAAAAATTAAGAAAATGGTAATAGGAAAAAACATATCACTAATTACCTTAAATGTAAATGGATTAAATGCTCCAACCAAAAGACGTAGACTGGTTGAATGGATACAAAAACAAGACCTGTATATATGCTGTCTACAAGAGACCCACTTCAGACCTAGGGACACATACAGATTGAAAGTGAGGGGATGGAAAAAGATATTCCATGCAAATGAAAATCAAAAGAAAGCTGGAGTAGCAAGTCTCATGTCAGACAAAATAGATTTAAAAAATAAAGAGTATTACAAGAGACAAAGAAGGACACTACATAATGATCAAGGGATCAATCCAAGAAAAAGATATAAGAATTGAAAATATTTATGTACCCAACATAGGAGCACCTCAATATATAAGGCAAGTACTAAGAGCCATAAGGGGAAATCAACAGTAACACAATCATACTAGGGGACTTTAACACCCCACTTTCATCAATGGACAGATCACCCAAAATGAAAATAAATAAGAAAACACAAGTTTTAAATGATAAATTAAACAATATGGACTTAATTGATATCTATAGGACATTCCATCCAAAAACAACAGAATAAACTTTCTTCTCAAGCGCTCATGGAACATTCTCCAGGATGGATCATATCTTGGGTCACAAATCAACCCTTGGTAAATGTAAGAAAATTGAAATCATATCAGGTGTCTTTTCTGACCACAACACTATGAGAGCAGATATCAGTTACAGGAAAAAATCCGGAAAAACAACAAACACATGGAGGCTAAACAATACAATACTAATAACCAAGAGATCACTGAAGAAATCAAACAGGAAATCAAAAATACCTAGAAACAAATAACAATGAAAACACAACGACCCAAAACCTGTGGGATGCAGCAAAAGCAGTTCTCTGAGGGAAGTTTATAGCAATACAATCCTACCTTAAGAAACAAGAAACATCTCAAATAATAAACCTTACCTTACACCTAAAACAATTAGAGAAAGAAGAACAAAAATACCCCAAGTTAGAAGAAGGAAAGAACTCATAAAGTTCAGATAAAAAATAAATGAAGAAGAAATGAAGGAAAAAATAGCAAAGATCAATAAAACTATAAGATGACTAACTCTTTGAGAAGATAAACAAAACTGATAAACCATTAGCCAGACTCATCTACAAAAACAGGGAGAAGTCTCAAGTCAACAGAATTAGAAATGAAAAATGAGAAGTAACAACTGACATTCTAGAAATACTAAGGATCATGAGAGATTACTACAAGCAACTATACGCCAATAAAATGGACAACCTGGAAGAAATGGACAAATTCATAGAAATGCACAACCTTCCGAGACTGAACCAGGAAGAAATAGCAAATATGAACAGACCAATCACAAGCACTAAAATTGAAACTGTGTTTAAAAATCTTCCAACAAAGCCCATGGCCAGATGGCTTCAGAGGTGAATTCTATCAAACATTTAGAGAATTGATAACACCTATCCTTCTCAAGTTCTTCCAAAATATAGCAGAGGGAGAACCACACCCAAACTCATTCAACGAGGCCACCATCACACTGACACCAAAACTAGACAAAGATGTCACAAAGAAAGAAAAATACAGGCCAATAACACTGATGAACATGGATGCAAAAATGCTTAACAAAATACTAGCAAAAAGAGTCCAACAGCCCATTAAAAGGATCATTCACCATGATCAAGTGAGGTTTATTCCAGGAATGCAAGGATTCTTCAATATATGCAAATAAATCAATGTGATACACTTTATTAACAAATTGAAGGAGAAAAACCATATGATCATCTCAACAGATGCAGAGAAAGCTTTCAACAAAATTCAACATGCATTTATGATAAAAAAAAATCCAGAAAATAGGCATAGAGTGAACTTTCCTCAACATAATAAAGGCCATATATGACAAACTCACAGCCAACCTCGTCCTGAATGGTGACAAATTGAAACCATTTCCACAAAGATCAGGAACAAGACAAGGTTACCCACTCTCACCACTATTATTCAAGATAGTTTTGGAAGTTTTAGCCACAACAATCAGAGAAGAAAAAGAAATGAAAGGAATCCAAATTGAAAAAGAAGAAGTAAAGCTGTCACTGTTTGCACATGACATGATTCTGTACACAGAGAATTCTAAAGATGCTACCAGAAAAATACTAGAGCTAATCAATGAATTTGGTAAAGTAGCAGGACACAAAATTAGTGCACAGAAATCTCTTGCATTCCTATACACTAATGATGAAAAATCTGAAACTGAAATTAAGAAAACACTTCCATTTACCACTGCAACAAAAATAATAAAATATCTAGGAATACACCTACCTAAGTAGACAAAACACCTGTATGCAGAAAACTATAAGACACTGATGAAAGAAATTAAAGATGATACAAATAGGTGGAGAGATATACCATGTTCTTGGATTGGAAGAATCAACATTGTGAGAATGACTCTACTACCCAAAACAATCTACAGATTCAATGCAATCCCTATCAAACTACCACTGGCATTTTTCACAGAACTAGAACAAAATATTTCACAATTTGTATAGAAACACAAAAGACCCCGAATAGCCAAAGCAATCTTCAGAAAGCAAAACAGAGCTGAAGGAATCAGGCTCCCTGACTTCAGACTATACTACAAATCTTCAGTAATCAAGACAGTATGGTACTGGCACAAAAACAGAAATACAGAACAATGATACAGAATAGGAAGCCCAGAGATAAACCCAGGCATGTATGGTCACCTTATTTTTGATAAATGAGGCAAGAATATACAATGGAGAAAAGACAGCCGCTTCAATAAGTGGTGCTGGGGAAACTGGACAGCTACATGCAAAGGAATGATATTAGAACACTCCCTAGCATCATACAGATAAATAAACTCAAAATGGATTAAAGACTCAAATGTAAGGCCAGCAACTATCCAACTCTTAGAGGAAAACATAGGCAGAATACTCTATGACATAAATCACAGCAAGATTCTTTTTGAACCATCTCCTAGAGAAATGGAAATAAAAAGAAAAATAAACAAATGGGACCTAATGAAACTTAAAAGTTTTGCACAGCAAAGGAAACCAGAAAGACGAAAAGACAACACTCAGAATGGGAGAAAATATTTGCAGTTGAAGTTACTGGCAAAGGATTAATCTCCAAAATTTACAAGCAGCCTATGTAGCTCAATATCAAAAAAACAAACAACCCAATCCAAAAATGGGCAAAAGACTTAAACAGACATTTCTCCAAAGAAGATATACAGATTACAAACAAACACATGAAAGAATGCTCAACATCCGTAATCACTAGAGAAATGCAAATCAAAACTACAGTGAGGGGATTCCCTGGTGGTGCAGTGGTTGAGAGTCCACCTGCCGATGCAGGGCACACAGGTTCATGCCCCGGTCCAGGAAGATCCCACATGCCGTGAAGCAGCTGGATCCGTGAGCCATGGCCACTGGGCTTGCGTGTCCAGAGCCTGTGCTCTGCAACAGGAGAGGCCACAACAGTGAGAGGCCCGCATACGGCAAAAAAAAAACCCCAAAATGAACAAACGAAAAACTACAGTGAGATATCATCTCACACTGATCAGAATGGCCATCATAAAAAAATCTACAAAAAAAAAAACAAATGCTGGAGAGAGTGTGGAGAAAAGGGAACCCTCTTGCACTGTTGGTGGGAATGTATATTGATACAGCCACTATGAAGAACAGTATGGAGGTACCCTAAAAAACTAAGAATATAACTACCATACAACCCAGCAATCCCACTCCTGGGCATCTACCCTGAGAAAACCATAAATCAAAAAGATTCATGAACCAAAATGTTCATTGCAGCTCTATTTACAATAGCCAGGACATGGAAGCAACCTAAGTGTCCATCGACAGTTGAATGGATAAAGAAGATGTGGCATATATATACAACAGAATATTACTCTGCCATAAAAGGAAATGAAATTGAGTTATTTGTAGTGAGTTGGATGGACCTCGTGTCTGTCATATAGAGTGAAGTAAGTCAGAAGGAGAAAAACAAATACCATATGTTAACATATATATATGGAATATTAAAAAAAATTATGAAGAACCTAGGGGCAGGACAGGAATAAAGAAGGAGATGTAGAGATTGGACTTGAGGACATGGGGAGGGGGAAGGGTAAGCTGGGACGAAGTGAGAGAGTGACAGGGACTAATATATACTACCAAGTGTAAAATAGAAAGCTAGTGGGAAGCAGCCACATAGCACAGGGAGATCAGCTCAGTGCTTTGTGACCACCTAGAGAGATGAGATAGGGAGGGTGGGAGGGAGGGAGATGCGAGAGAAGAGATATGGGGATATAGGTATATGAATAATTGATTCACTTTGTTATAAAGCAGAAAATAACACACCATTGTAAAGCAATTATACTCCAATAAAGATGTTAAAAAAATCAAAACTTGAAAAAGAATGCTAGTCATTTGGTGGATAAAATTCTTAGGCCAATAAAGTCAATTACCTCTGGATAAGACAAGGAGAGGTCAGTATGTATAATTAACTAACTCGTTCTGGAAATGTTTATTAACCTATCCAATAAATAAATGTTCAAAAATCGTCATGTGGGTCTTCCCTGGTGGCGCAGTGGTTGAGTGTCCTCCTGCCAGTGCAGGGGACATGGGTTCGTGCCCCGGTCTGGGAAGATCACACATGCTGCGGGGTGGCTGGGCCCAAGAGCCATGGCCACTGAGCCTGCAGGTCCAGAGCCTGTGCTCTGCAACGGGAGAGGCCACAACAGTGAAAGGCCTGCGTACTGCCAAAAAAAAAAAAATCGTCATGTGTAATTTGAATGTACCTTAACACTTCGGATGAATGAATTGTCTGATATTTTTAAGAAATAACTTTAGATATTTCCAGATAGAATATTACTTGTGAATAACATTTTAGATTTAGAATAAAGAAACCATAACTAAAATTTCCAGTATTTTATAGATTTGATATTACAGAACAGGGGTCCCCAACAATCTTCGACAAGAAAACACTGGAACTCACCAAAAAAGATACCCCACATTCAAAGACAAAGGAGAAGCCACAATAAGATGGTAGGAGGGGAGTAATCACAGTAAAATCAAATCCCATTACTGCTGGGTGGGTGACTCACAAAGCAGAGAAATATTATACCACAGAAGTCCACCCACTGGAATGAAGGTTCTGAGCCCCACATCAGGATTCCCGACCTGAGGCTCCAGCAATGGGAGGAGGAATTCCTAGAGAATGAGACTTTGAAGGCTAGTGGGATTTGATTAGAGGACTTGGACAGGACAGGCGGAAACAGAGACTCCACACTTTGAGGGCACACACAAAGTAGTGTGTGCATCGGAACCTAGAGGAAGGAGCACTGACCCCATAGGAGACTAAACCAGATCTACCTGCTCCTGTTGCAGGGTCTCCTGCAGAGGCAGGGGGTGGCTGTGTCTCATCGTGAGGACAAGGACACAGGCAACAGAAGTTCTAGGAAGTACTCCTCTGCGTGAAACATCCCAGAGTCCAGCATTAGCCCCACAAAAGAGCCCTTTTAGGCTCCAGTGTTGGGTCACCTCAGGCCAAACAACCAACAGGGAGAGAACCCAGCTCCACCCATCAGCAGACACGTAGATTAAACTTTTAATGAGCTCTGCCAACCACCAGTCCCTCCCAGCAGGGAACCTGCACAAGCCTCTTAGGTAGCCTCATCCACTACAGGGCAGACAGCAGAAGCAAGAAGAACTACAATCCTGCAGCCTGTAGAACAAAAAACACATTCACAGAAAGATAGACAAAATGATAAAGAAGAGAGCTATGTACCACATGAAGGAACAAGATAAAACCCCAGAAAAACAACTAAATGAAGTGGAGATAGGCAACCTTCCAGAAAAAGAACTCAGAATAATGGAAGTGAAGATGACCCAGGATCTCGGGAAAAAAATGAAGGCAAAGATCGAGAAGATGCAAGCAATGTTTAACAAAGACCTAGAAGAATTAAAGAACAAGCAAACAGAGATGAACAATGCAATAACTGAAATGAAGAATACACTAGAAGGAATCAACAGCAGAATAACTGAGGCAGAAGAATGGATAGGTGACCTGGAAGACAGAACGGTGGAATTCACTGCTGCAGAACAGTATAAAGATAAAAGAATGAAAAGAAATGAAGACAGTCTAAGAGACCTCTGGTACAACAATAATTGCAACAACATTCACATTATAGGGGTCCCAGAAAGAGAAGAGAGAGAGAAAGGACCAGAGAAAATATTTGAAGATATTATAGTCAAAAACGTCCATAACATGGGAAAGGAAATAGCCACCCAAGTCCAGGAAGTGCAGCGAGTCCCATACAGGATAAAACAAAGGACAGAGATGCCGAGACACATAGTTATCAAATTGGCAAAACATAAAGACAAAGAAAAATTATGGAAAGCAGCAAGGGACAAACAACAACATACAAGGGAACTCCCATAAAGTTATCAGCTGATTTCTCAGCAGAAACTCTACAAGCCAGAAGGGAGTCACATGACATATTTAATGTGATGAAAGGGAGCAACCTACAACCAAGATTATTCTACCTGGCAAGGATCTCATTCAGATTCAATGGAGAAATTAAAACCTTTACAGAAAAGCAAAAGCTAAGAGAATTCAGCACCTCTAAATCAGCTCTACAACAAATGCTAAAGGAACTTCTCTAAGTGGGAATCACAAAAGCAGAAAAGGAAAAAACCAAAACAATTAAGAAAATGGTAATAGGAACATACATATTGATAATTACCTGAAACGTGAATGGATTAAATGCTCCAACCAAAAGACACAGGCTCACTGAATGGATACAAAAACAAGACCTATATATATGCTGTCTACAAGAGACCCTCTTCAGACCTAGGGACACATACAGACTGAAAGTGAGGGGATGGAAAAAGATGGAAATCAATAGAAAGCTGGAGTAGCAATACTCATATCGGATAAAATAGACTTTAAAATAAAGATTGTTACAAGGGACAAGAAAGGACACTACATAATGCTAAGGGATTAATCCAAGGAGAAGATATAACAATTATAAATATATATGCACCCAACATAGGAGCACCACAATACATAAGGCAACTGCTAACAGCTACAAAAGGGGAAATTGACAGTAACACAATAGTAGTTGGGGACTTTAACAGGTCACTTACACCAATGGAGAAATCATCGAAACAGAAAATTAATAAGGAAACACAAGCTTTAACTGACACAATAGACCAGGTAGATTTAATTGATATTTATTGGACATTCCATCCAAAAACAGCAGATTACACTTTCTTCTCAAGTGCGCATGGATCATTCTCCAGGATAGATCACATCGTGGGTCACAAATCAAGGCTCAGTAAATTTAAGAAAATTGAAATCATATCAAGCATTTTTTCTGACCACAACACTATGAGATTAGACATCAATAACATGGAAAAACACGTAAAAAACACAAACACATGGAGGCTAAAAATACATTAATAAATAACCAAGAGACCACTGAAGACATCAAAGAGGAAATCAAAAAATACCTAGAGACAAATGACAATGAAAACGCAATGATCCAAGACCTATGGGATGCACCAAAAGCAGTTCTAAGTGGGAAGTATATAGCAATACAATCCTACCTCAAGAAACAACAAACATCTCAAACAAACTAACCTTATACCTAAAAAAACTAGAGGAAGTAGAACAAACAAAACCCAAAGTTAGTAGAAGGAAAGAAATAAAGATCAGAGCAGAAATAAATGAAATAGAAACAAAGAAAACAATAGCAAAGATCAATAAAACTAAAAGCTAGTTCTTTGAGAACACGAACAAGATTGATGAACCTGTAGCCCGACTCATCAAGAAAAAGAGGGAGAGGACTCAAATCAATAACATTAGAAATGAAAAAGAAGTTACAAGAGACACTGCAGAAAAACAAAGCATCCTAAGAGACTACGACAAGCAACACTATGCCTATAAAATGGACAACCTGAAAGAAATGGACAAATTCTTAATAAGGTAAAACCTTCCAAGACTGAACCAGGAAGAAAGAGAAAATATGAACAGACCAATCACAAGTAATGGTATTGAAACTGTGATTAAAAATCTTCCAACAAACAAAAGTCCAGGACCAGATGGCTTCACAGGCGAATTCTATCAAACATTCAGAGAAGAGCTAACACCCATCCTTCTCAAACTCTTCAAAAAATTGCAGAGGAAGGAACACTCCTAAACTCTTTCTATGAGGCCACCATCACCCTGATACCAAAACAAAAGATACTACAAAAAAAGAAAATTACAGACCAAAATCACTGATGAATATAGATGCAAAAATCCTCAACAAAATATTAGTGAACAGAGTCCAACAACACATTAAAAGGACAATACACCATGAATAAGTTGGGTTTATATCAGGAATGCAAGGATTCTTCAATATACGCCAATCAATCAATGTGATACACCATATTAACAAACTGAAGGAAAAAAAAACATATGATCATCTCAATAGATGCAGAAAAAGCTTTTGACAAAATTCAACAACGATTTATGATAAAAACTCTTCAGAAAGTGGGCATAGAGGGTACCTACCTCAACATAATAAAGGTCATATATGACAAGCCCACAGCAAACATTATTCTCAGTGGTGAAAATCTGAAAGGATTTCCAGTAAGATTAGGAAAAGGAAAGGATGTCCACTCTTACCACAATTATTCAATAAAGTTTTGGAAGTCCTAGCCATGGCAATCAGAGAAGAAAAAGAAATAAAAGGAATCCAAATTGGAAAAGAAGAAATAAAGCTGTCACTGTTTGCAGATGACATGATACTGTACATAGAGAATCCTAAAGATGCCACCAGAAAACTAAAAGAGCTAATCAATGAATTTGGTAAAGTTGCAGGATACAAAATTACTGCACAGAAATCCCTTGCATCCCTATACATTAATGATGAATAATCTGAAAATGAAATTAAGAAAACACTCCCATTTACCACTGCAACAAAAAGAATAAAATATCTAGGAATACACCTACCTAAGTAGACAAAACACCTGTATGCAGAAAACTATAAGACACTGATGAAAGAAATTAAAGATGATACAAAGAGATGGAGCGATATACCATGTTCTTGGATTGGAACAATCAACATTGTGAAAATGGCTCTACTACCCAAAGCAATCTACATATTCAATGCAATCCCTGTCAAGTTACCAAGGGCATTTTTTACAGAACCTGAACAAAACGTCTTAAAATTTGTGTGGAGACACAAAAGACCCCGAATAGCCAAAGTGATCTTGAGGGAAAAAAACGGAGCTGGAGGAATCAGAGTCCCAGACTTCAGACTATGCTACAAAGCTACAGTAATTGAGACTGTATGGTACTGACCCAAAGACTGAAATATAGATCAGTGGAACAGGATAGAAAGCCCAGAGATAAACCCATGCACGTATGGTCAACTAATCTATGACAAAGGAGGCAAAGATATACAATGGAGAAAAGACAGTCTCTTCAATAAGTGGTGCTGGTAAAACTGGACAGCTACATGTAAGAGAATGAAATTAGAACACTCCCTAACACCATACACAAAAATAAACTTAAAATGGATTAGAGACCTAAATGTAAGACCAGACACTATAAAACTCCTAGAGGAAAATATAGGAAGAATACTCTTGGACATAAATCACAGAAAGATCTTTTTTGATCCACCTGCTAGAGTAATGGAAATGAAAACAAAAATAAACCAATGGGACCTAATTAATGTTAAAAGATTTTGCACACAAAGGAAACTTAAAGCAAGATGAAAAGACAACCCTCAGAATGGGAGAAAATATTAGTAAATGATTCAACGGACAAAGGATTAATCTCCAAAATATATAAACAGCACATGCAGCTCAATATCAAAAAATCCAACAACCCAATCCAAAAATGGACAGAAGACCTAAATAGACATTTCTCCAAAGAAAATATATAGATGGCCAAGAAGCATAAGAAAAGCTGCTCAACATAACTAATTATTAGAGAAATGCAAATCAAAACTAAAATGAGGTATCACCTCACAGCCGTTAGAATGGGCATCATCAGAATATCTACAAACAACAAATGCTGGGGAGGGTGTGGAAAAAGGGAACCCTCTTGCACTGTTGGTGGGAATATAAATTGATACAGCCACTATGGAGAACAGTATGGAGGTTCCTTAAAAAACTGAAAATAGAATTACCATATGACCCAGCAATCCCACTACTGGGCATATACCTAGGGAAAAGCATATTTCAAAAAGACACATGCACCTTAATGTTCATTGCAGCACTATTTACCATAGCCAGCACATGGAAGCAACCTAAATGCCAATCAACAGATGAATGGGTAAAGATGTTGTGGTACATATATACAATGGAATATTACTCAGCCATAGAAAGGAATGAAATTGGGTCATTTGTAGAGATGTGGATGGATCTAGAGACTGTCATACAGAGTGAAGTAAGTCAGAAAGAGAAAAGCAAATCTCGTATATTAATGCATATCTGTGGAATGTAGAAAAATGGTACACATGTACCAGGTTTGCAGGGCAGAAAATGAGACACAGATGCAGAGAAGAAACGTATGGACACCAAGGGGGGAAAGTGGCGGGGGGCTGGTGGCAGTGTGATGAACTGGGAGATTGAGATTAACATGTATCCACTGATGTGTATAAAATGGGTGACTAACAAAAACCTGCTGTATAAAAAAATAAATAAAATATATTTCAAAAAAGAAAAAGAGTTAACACCCTTAAAAAAAAAAAGAATGATATGCCATATGCCCTTGATTTTCATTTTGCATTATATTGACATTTTTTTTAAGTAATAAAAATCTGATAGTCTAAGAAAAAAAAAAAAAGAACTGTGTTCCCCAACCCCTGGGCCATGGACTAGTACTGTTCTGTGGTGTGTTAAGAACTGAGCCACACAGCAGGAGGTGAGCGGCGGGTGAGGCAGCAAATCTTCATCTGTATTTACAGCTGCTCCCCATTGCTCACAGTACTGTCTGAACTCCGCCTCCTGTAAGATGAGTGGTGGCATTAGATTCTCATAGAAATGAGAATCCTACTCTGAACTGTGCATGCGAGGGATATAGAATGTGCACTCCTTACGAGAATCTAATGCCTGATGATCTGAGGTGGAGCTGAGGCAGTGATGCTAGCACTCGGGAGTGGCTGCAAATACAGATTATCCTTAACAGTGCGGTTTGACTACACAGAGACCATAATAAATCAATTGTTTGCAGACTCATATCTAACCCCTATCAGTGAGTGGCAAGTGAAAACAAGCTCAGGGCTCCCACTGATTCTGCATTATGGTAAGTTGTATAATTAATTCATTATATATTATAATGTAATAATAATAGAAATAAAGTGAACGATAAAAGTAATGCACTTGAATCATCCCTAAACCAACCCTCCCGCCCTGGTCTGTGGAAAAACTGTCTTCCACAAAACCGGTCCCTAGTGCCAGAAAGGTTGTGGACCGCTTTTATAGAATATAGGAAGTATTACTAACATACAGATTTGGAAGAATAAAATGATGATAATTTTTAAAAAGTTTTAATATTCATTTAATATTAGTGCCAGAAAATTCAAGGAATATATTAGTATTGTGTCAGGGATCCAACAATCATTATTTAATAAGATGAAATGAATTATTTCTATGTTCATTCTTTGTATACAAAGATAGGTAGGTAGGGCTTCCCTGGTGGTGCAGTGGTTGGGAGTCCACCTGCCAATGCAGGGGACACAGGTTCATGCCCCAGTCCGGGAAGATCCCACATGCTACGGAGTGTGAGCCATGGCTGCTGAGCCTGCGTGTCCAGAGCCTGTGCTCCACAACAGGAGAGGCCACAACAGTGAGAGGCCCACGCACCACCAAAAAAAAAAAAAAAAAAAAGGATAGGTAGGCAAAGGTTAAGACACTTTTTTTCACCTGGTTGTTAAACAAATGCAGTGAACATGCTCACATGAACTTCAGTGTCTGGAATCTTCACTGGCACACAATTGTCCATTTAAAAACAGTAAACAGTGAAAAAGCACCAGAGAATTTAATGAAATACACGTAGATATGCCATGGTGCACATAGGCAGTCTTAGAAACCAGGAAGTGAATATAGACAAAGTCTGGTTAAAATGTTATGACTCTAAATTATATATCCATGGTTACAGTGCCATTTAAAAAAATTCCCTTTACAAAAAAATGCAATTTATAGTCTTTATGTTTCCCCTAAACTGGAGGTAATTCTAGTTAAAATGATCCTTTAAAAGTCAAATGAAACAAATCTACACCTACTAGGCAATCAGTGAATTATTTATTTCTCATGAGTGGCTGACAGAAAAATGGAAACATTTTAACAAATATATAATAAGTTTTGCTGAGCATATTCATAAGCACATGTGTTTACATATTTCAGAATTATTTTCTTATAGAAATGAAATTATTTCTTTTGGGTTCTCTTATGCTTTATGTCATTTCCTCAAATTATTTTTATTTCTTAAATATACTGTGTAATTTTTTTCATCAGTGTCTTATAGTTTTTAGAGTAAAGGTCTTTTGCCTCCTTAGGTAGGTTTAAAATATTGATGAAAGAAATTGAACACAACACAAACAGATAGAAAGATATATAGTGTTCTTGGATTGGAAGAATTAATATTGTTAAAATGACTATACTCCTCAAGGCAATCTACAGATTAAATGCAATTCTTATCAAAATACCAATGGAATTTTTCACAGAACTAGAACAAATAATTTTAAAATTTATATGAAAATACAAAGGACTCCAAATAGCCAAAATAAACTTGAGAAAGAACAGAGCTGAAGGAATCACATTCCTTGATTTCAGACTATACTATAAAGCTACAGTAATCAAAACAGTATGGCACTGGCACAAAAACAGACACCTAGATCAATGGAACAGAATACAGAGCCTGGAAATAAACACAAGCACTTACAGTCAATTAATCTATGACAAGGGAGGCAAGAGTATACAATGGAGAAAAGACAGTCCCTTCAATAAGTGGTGCTGAGAAACTGGACAGTTACATGTAACAGAATGAAATTAGAACATTCTCTGACACCATATACAAAAATAAACTCAAAATGAATTAAAGACCTAAATGTAAGACTGCATACTATAAAACTCCTAGAGGAAAACATAGGCAGAATTCACTTTGACATAAATTGCAGCAATATGTTTTTTGATCTGTCTCCTAAAATAAAGGAAATAAAAGCAAAAATAAACAAATGGAACCTAATTAAACATAAAATCTTTTGTACAGCAAAGAAAACCATTGACAAAACAAAAAGACAACCTACTGAATGGGAGAAAATATTTGCAAATGATATGACCAATAAGGGATTAATATTCAACATATATATACAGCTCATACAACTCAACATCAAAAACCAAATAACCCAATTTAAAAATGGTCAGAAGAACTGAACATTTTTCTAAAGAGGAAATGCAGGTGGCCAACAGGCACACAAAAAGATATTCAACATCACTAATCATCAGGAAAATGCAAATCAAAACCACAATGAGATATCACTTCACACCTGTCAGAATAGCTATCATCAAAAAGAACATAAATAATAAATTTTGGTGAGGATGTGGAGAAAAGAAAACACTGTACAGTGTTGGTGGAAATGTAAATTGGTGCAGTCACTATAGAAAACAGTATAGAGGTTTCTCAAAAAACTAAAATTAGAACTACCATATGACCCAGCTATTCCCTCCTGGTTGTATATCTGAAAAAACCAAAAACACTAATTCAAAAAGATACGTGCACCCCAATGTTCATAGAAGCATTATTTACAATTGCCGTGATATGGAAACAATCAAAGTGCCCATCAACAGATGAATGGATAAAGAAGATGTGGCATACACACACACACACACACACACACACACACACACACACACAGGAATACTACTCAGTCATAATAAAGAACAAAATTTTGCCATCTCCAGCAACGTGGATGGATTTGGATGGTGTCATGCTAAGTGAAATAAGACAGAGAAAGACAAATACTATATGATATAACTCACATGTGGAATCTAAAAAATACAACAAACTAGTTGTTACCAGTTGGGGGAAGAGTGATATAGGGGTGGGAGAGAGACACAAACTATTGGGTAAAAATAGTCTCAAGAATGTATTGTACAACATGAGAAATATAGCCAATATTTTATAATAACTGTAAATGGAAAGTAACTTTAAAAAATTATACATAAATTAAAAAAATTTAAATTTTCAAATTTTAGTAGTTTTAACTATCACATATTTTTCAATACTATTTTCCTTATAGGTAGAAATTAGATAGCACTGGTCAATTACTGGTGGTTAACAAAATTCACCTTGTATTTATATTGCTATCCACCCTTAACAGACCCTCTATTTAAAGTATCTACCATATTTATTTTCTTCAGTGAATTCCAAATAGACCTTTTAATTTGAAAGTTCAAATTTAAATAATGATGGAGTGCTTAACAATGAACAATCAAGTAACCATGAATTTAATACTCTAGTAATTGTATTGATTTTATGGAATAGATTTAGATTGAAGAATGTTTTAGTGTAAGTCTTTAGCTAGAATGTAAGCTTCCACTGAAGAATGAAACACCCTCTATCTACCCCACTAAGGAAGCTTTTTCTTTCTTAGTCACTGTCTTTTACCAGTACTTAAAATGGTGCCTGTGCATAATAATAATCTAATAGGTATTTGCTGGCTGCTTGAATTAAAATGGCATGAATGGAAAAACACATATCTAGGCTAAACTGTTTCTGTTGCATAAAATTCAGTGTCACTTTGGATCCTCTTTCCAACTGTTTTTGCCCTTTGGGATTTGGGAATAATTTACAGGAAGAGAAAGATTGTTTTTGCCTCTTCCAATCTTAGAAGAATTTATTGACTTAATGTTTGGCTAGACAATATGAAAACTATAGTATGGGTTTTGTCCCATAAAAATAGGCATTCGGACCAAACCACGTGTGTGGGCTATTTTAAGGACCCTATGTTACCAATATGGGTATGTAAAATCATACTCATTCTTAATGGAATAATAGCTACCTCCTAGGCAGCCAGGATATGACACTTCTATTCCATATATAGAAATCCTCGTGTGTGTGTGTGTGTGTGTGTGTGTGTGTGTGTTTCATCATTTGGATGGGAGTCTCTGCGTTCAGATCAATGTGAGGAAACCAAGGTTCCAATGGTGAGGATTAGGTGGTAGGTGGTGGGGGTGGAGTCAGATCCAAAGACTAAAACATAAAAATCTAGAATTTGTCAAGTGTGATTATGTATGGCTACATACATGATAGACAAATCCTTCTTCCTAAATAGGATAATTATGTACCTTCTTATTTCTTGACCACTTTTTAGCATCTATCCTGATAGAAATGAAAATAACTTTCTCCAAATTTGAAATCACTGAAACTTTTTTCAGAGATTTCAAGTGGTTCTATGTTAGTTTACAAACCTCTATTCCTCAGTTCAACAGAGATGATCTCAAAAGAATGTCTTGATGTATGACATAAGATTTTAATAAAATATGCTGAAATTTTAAGATAAAGTTACAAGGGAACATGTACAAACACTGTAATCAAATCATTTACATTTTTCAAGTTATTAAAATTTCCTACAACTGGAAATTTTGGTACTTGAGGGGAGAGATTGTTTGCATACATATATACTCATAGCAGGAATTTTTATAAACATGATATTATTTATTCCTCTCAATAACTTGCAAAAACTTTCTTTAAAATATGTGGGAGTGAGGGCTTCCCTGGTGGCGCAGTGGTTGAGAGTCCGCCTGCTGATGCAGGGGACGCGGGTTCGTGCCCCGGTCCGGGAGGATCCCACCTGCCGCGGAGTGGCTTGGCCCGTGGGCCGTGGCCGCTGAGCCTGCGCGTCTGGAGCCTGTGCTCCGCAACGGGAGAGGCCACGGCAGCGAGGGGCCCGCGGACCGCAAAAAAAAAAAAAAAAAAAAAAAAAATATATATATATATATATATATATATATATATATATATATATATGTGGGAGTGAGCCACAGAGAGTCAATGATTTGCCTAAGGTCCTACAGCTATTAAAAGCTTGTTCATCTAAATCTAAACCCCCAATAACCCTTCTTTGAACTGAATTGCTTAACTTATATCTGCACTTTGTCAGGGTAAATGAAAATGCTTTTCTCTATTTAAAAAGGACAAAGAGACCAAATTCCCCTTACCTCTTTTCTTAGAGTGTTTGTTTGGAGGTCTAGTGAATCTGGGTCCTTCTTCTAACTTCTGACATAGAAATAAGTCTCATCAGGGATTAATCTCACCCTTTAATGTTTACAGTGTAGAGATATCTCCAAAATCAAGGGCCAAACAACCTCTAGATGCATGATAATGTTGAATTTTACTTGAGCCCTGTGATCCTAAAAAACAGTGAAAGTTAAGACCCCCCTCACCCCCTATTCCACCCTTTGTGTTTTAGGAAAGGCTTACTGCAAAGAAACATCCTTCCACTATGACTCAGATAAGATCATTGATGCCTCCTTGTTTACCTATGACACAGCTAGACACAGACCAGCCAAATTCCTCTTCTTGGACCCATAAATGATTAGCTAAACTGTTTTATCCCTACTGATCAATGAGAATAAAATTATTGTTAACCAAACTTTGGATAAACTTCTCTCCTTCCGAGACCCTGAACTTTGGCCCACAATCAGACTGGGCCAATATAAAGCCCCTCTAGAAGGATCCCTCCTGGAAAATAGGCTGCCCCCGGGATAAAACATTACCCAGTCTACTATTCACTCCATTTCCCAACATCCAGTTTGTTCTAGTCTTGTTTACTCCTCTCTATAAAAAGAAAAACCCTTTTAGCCTAACTCTTGAGATGCTTGCAGATTTTATGGCCAAGGTTCTCTACTGCAATAGTTCCATCTTCCCTTGCAATAATTCTTTCAAATAAAGCATCTCCTAACCTTAACCCTAACCCTAACTTAGTAAAGTCCATATTTGTTTTTAATTTGATATTTGTAAAGGGGTAGCTCTGCAATTAGCTCTGAGATCTCTTAGATGTACAGGAGACTGTCATGAGGTTCAACTTTTTGTCTCTTGGGGAGATAATTGTATGAAATGTGTGAGATTTTGTCCTGATGAGCAAGACAGCCTTAAGTTCCCCTCAGTTTGACTAAACGTTAGACAGGTTTCTTCCTGACTACAGGCCCATGACCTCCATTTTATTAGAGCATTTACTTTAGAGAACTTGTATTTGTAAATTCTTTCTCTGCCCCTTTGAGGTGTAAATCTTCTCCTAGCCTCTTTCACAATTTAGGTATTTCTTTCTCAAGGACCTGGAAGCTGTCCCTTTGAAATGTAATCATCAGGGAAGATAAGGGCCCCCTATCTCCCAGTGACAATTAGCAAACACAGATGGCTTAATCACCTTGACCAACCTCCTCTCTAATGTCTTCTAGTACTTTTCCACCAGCTCATCCCAAAACTTAGAAACTTTTTTGCCTTTTGTTTTAAGAGTTGAGTTCAAGCTTTCTCCTCCATTGTAATGGTCTTGACCCCTATTGCCACATCCTTGAAAAAAGTCTTTCTTTACTGTTTAACTCCATGCAGTACAATTTTTCTTTGACATTAACATAGCTGTCACTTTGGTGCTAGCTTACATGCATGTAAATGTGTGAATGTTTCCTCAAAAAATTGCACTTTATATTCTATGTTGGTAGCCTAGGGTCTTTTTGTTGGCAGGACTGTTTTGTTTCTCCAACAACTTTCATAACTAGCCTTTTGAAATCTGACAGCATTAATACTTCAGATTGCTCTATTTTCCTAGGACATTATAGCATTACTAGAAAAGCAGTTTTTTCCTCTCTTTTTATATACTTAAGACATTTTTGGACTGCCTCTAATTTCTAAAGGACTTCAGAACCCTTCTCTTCTCTTCCTCTTTTGTTTCTCTCTGTATAGAACTCTGGGATTGTGAAAATATTTTATTTTGTTTGAGTCTATACTCTACATTTATTTTTCTGCCTCTTAACATTAGTAGAGGCAGTTTGAAAATTGCTTGTCCACCACAATACTTTTAACATTTCAAAATCCCTTAGCTCTAAAGCCCATTTTCTAAAGAACATATTGGCCTCCTGTTGTAGTTGGAATCATAACATCTAGTATACTTATTGGGGCATACTTTAGTTTTGAATTCTCTGAGGTTTATTTTCTTATGAACTTGTGATTTTCACCTTTTTTGTACTTTTGAGGCTTAAAAATTGCAGATGGGGAAGCTTATTTTCTGGTTTGTTTTACAGCTCAGTGTTCTAGCTTTGCTAACTAAATTCAGGTTACTTAAAATTTGCATTTTTATCCCTCATGGGAGGTAATAATACAAAATCACTGAAAACCAACACAGCAGAGTCAATACTGCTGTGTTGACTTTGATGTGCTGGTTTTAAGCCTCCGTCTGCTGTTCCTCCTCAGTGCCTTTAAGATGCAGGCTGCTGCCTGAATGACCCAGTGAATAAGTTATAATGAAAACTGTTTGCTCCTCTGCTTTATATGATAATGCTCTAAATCACAGAGGGCATGCATACACAAGTAATATTTAGAACAGAATCTGATTGCAATACACAATAAAGTGTACTTAAAATGATAAAAGTGCTCCTAGTTTGAGGTAATCTGAGGATATTTTTCTCTTTCTTTAACAAATATGCATTAGCACTAACATGTGCTAAGCCCCACACTAAGGAAAAATACCAAATAAAATGGGCCCTGAGAAAGTCACAAATCAGTGAGCCAGAAAGAAGGGAAATCACTAATTACAGTATAGCAAGTTAAGTATAATGAGACTCGTACAGTGTGGTCTGAGAAAGGAGCAAATCCAATTGTGTCCAGGACAGGTTGGGGGCCTTGTTCAGGGATTATTCATGACATGTGACACTGGTCTTGAAGAAACGGCATGTGATGACCAGTCAGATGAAATAAAGAGTGGGGAAGGATATTCAAAGGAGGAACAGCATGTACCCAGAGACATGATATAATGTGTCAAATATTGTCAAGTAATTCAGCATCCCTCTATTCCACCTATCTAACCCATCCCCATATGGCCTACTGGAGGCTGAAGACTGGGCTATGCATGAGGAATCCAAAACCAAAAGAGACCATACAGCCTGCTAGGGGTTTTTAGGCTAGTGCAGATAGACCTTTAAAAAAAGTTGTAGCAGCAATGAAGTGAGTGTCCTAATAGCGGTCTGCGTAGGTTATAGAGGACACACTTAACTCTAGAAATATCAGGAATGTTCCTATAGGGTGTGGTATTAGGTAGAGCTGAATATTGAAATAAAAATGGATGCTCACCAGGACAAGGAAGAGAATGACATTCCAGGAAAATCAATCCCTGCCCCTAACTCTGACCCTTCAGGAAACTTCTGTTTATTTAAATGCAATCACACAATACTGTACTCTTTTGTACAAGGCCTCTTTCATTCAGCAGAATGTTTCTAAAATTTGTCCACATTGTTGCATGTATCAATGGTTTGCTTCCTTGTATTACTGACTAGTATCCGTTTTATGAATAGACCCCATTTTATATATCCATTTTCCAGTTGATGGATTGTTTCTAGTTTTGGGATACCAGAAGTAGAACTGCTAAAACTTTCTTATTCAAGTACTTCCTGGACACATATTTTCATTTCTATTGAATGCTTAGGAATTGAATTGCTGATTCTTTATGTCTAGTTTTATAAGAAATTGCCAGACATTCTCAATGGTTGTTGCATTTTATTTGCCTACCAACCATGTTGGAGAGTTTCAGCACTCCACATCTTTGCCAACATTTGATCCTATCAGTCAATTTTGGCTATTCTGGGGGTGGGTGGGGGCAGTGTTCAGTGTTATTTTATTGTTGTTTTAATTTTTGTTTTCCTGAATACTAATGGTTTCAAGTGAGTTTTTATGTGCATATTTCCCCTTTGATGAAGTACCTATTCACCCTTCCTCTTTCACGTACAATGTGCTCTATCTCAAGTGTTCTCAAGCCTGGCCACACGCTAAGACATCTTTGGACTTTTGCTTGGGCCCCACCCCCAAGTTTGGTCTGATTTAATTGTTAAAGCTTGAGGCCCATGTCCTTGAGATTTATAAAAGAGCTCCCTTGGTGAATCTATGTGCATCCAGATTTGAAAACCCTGTTGCTATAGTCCAGTGATTTTCAAACTGTAGGTATCAGAATCACCTGGAGGGCTTGTTAATACACAGATTGCTGAGATTCACTCCCAGAGTTTTTGATTCAGTAAGCCTGAGTTAGACCCTAAGA
Organism: Monodon monoceros; assembly: GCF_005190385.1. Lineage (NCBI taxonomy): Eukaryota > Metazoa > Chordata > Mammalia > Artiodactyla > Monodontidae > Monodon > Monodon monoceros. The sequence goes on from NW_021703770.1 coordinate 48,610,961, forward strand.
AATTGCTTTTCTGAAAATTTGCCTTTCTAACAAGTTGCCACATCATATAATGCTGCTGGTCCTGGGACCACCCACTGAGAACCACTGCTTTAGCTAAACCAATCAACCAACTTCTCAATAGACATCAATCTTTCAAGCCTTTCCTCTTGGTATTTTCCATTTTCTGTTGGTAATGCAATCTAAGCCTTTGTTTTCCTTACACAGGCTTTTTCATTAAGAATCAAACCCCGATGTCACAACCTTTGTGAAGTCTGTTCATATTCATTTGCTCTGTCATTTCACTTCCCATATGTCATGATGAATGTGATATTTGCACTTATCACACTGTTTTGTTAATATCTGTTTATTTGTTCTGGCTGGAGCACGTCCCTCTCCTACCCAGTGAGAGCTCCAGAGAATCAGAAGCCACTGCCTTATTCTTTGAATCATTAGCAACTAAAAATACATGGCACATTACTGAGTTTCCATGATTTTATTAAAAAATTTCTTGGTCCTTTTAATGAATAGCTGGGTGACCATAGAAAATGTGATATATTAAGTCTTGTCAAATTCTTAGATTCTTCAAAACCACAATTGACCATCTGTGATTAAACTGGTAGCCAGGAGGGAGAACTTCAAGATGGTGGAGTGAGATGTGGAGATCGCCTTCCTCCCCACAAATACATCAGAAATACATCTACATGTGGAACAACTCCTACAGAACACCTACTGAACGCTGGCAGAAGACCTCAGACTTCCCAAAAGGCAAGAAACTCCCCACATACCTGGGTAGGGCAAAGAAAAAAGGAAAAACAGAGACAAAAGAATAGGGGCGGGACCCACCACTGTGAGGGAACTGTGAAGGGGGAAAAGTTTCCGCACAATAGGAAGCTCCTTCACTGGAGGAGACGGTGGTATGGTGGTGGTGGTGGGGGTGGGGGGAAGCTTCAGAGACACGGAAGAGAGCACCGCAACAGTGGTGCAGAGGGCAAAGTAGAGAGATTCCTGCACAGAAGATCAGTGCTGACCAGCACTCACCAGCCCGAGAGATTTGTCTGCTCACCTGCTGGGGTGGGTGGGGGCTGGGAGCTGACCTCCAGCTTCGGAGGTCAGTGAAGGGAGAAGACTGGAGTTGGTTGCGTGAACACAGCCTGAAGGGGGTTAGTGTGCCACAGCTAGCCGGGAGGGAGTCCGGGAAAAAGTCTGGATCTGCCTAAGAGGCAAGAGACCATTGTTTTGGGGTGTGTGAGGAAAGGGGATTCAGAGCACCACCTAAACGAGCTCCAGAGACAGGTGTGAGCTGTGGCTATCAGCGCGGACACCAGAGACGGGCATGAAACATTAAGGCTGTTGCTGCAGCAACCAAGAAGCCTGTGTGCAAGCCCAGGTAACTATCCACACCTCCCCTCCTGGGAGCCTGTGCAGCCCACCACTGCCAGGGTCCTGTGATCCAGGGACAACTCGCCCAGGAGAGCACACGGTGTTCCACAGGCTGTTGCAACGTCACGCTGGCATCTGCTGCTGCATGCTCACCCTGCATTCCGTACCCCTCCCACCCCCCCCCCCCCCCCCCCCCCGGCCTGAGTGAGCCAGAGCCCCCTAATCAGGTGCTACTTTAACTCCGTCCTGCCTGAGGGAAGAACGGATGGCCTCAAGGGACCTACATGCAGAGGCGGGGCCAAATACAAAGCTGAACACCAGGAGCTGTGTGAACAAAGAAAAGAAAGGGAAATTTCTCCCAGCAGCCTCAGGAGCAGTGGATTAAATCTCCACAATTAACTTGATGTATGCTGCATCTGTGGAATACCTGAATAGACAACAAATCATCCCAAAATTGAGGTGGTGGACTTTGGGAGCAACGATATATATATATTTTTTGATTTTTCTCTTTTTGTGAGTGTGTATGTGTATGCTTCTATGTGTGATTTTGTTGGTATACATTTGCTTTTACCATGTGTCGTAGGGTTCTGTTTGTTTGTTTCTTGTTTTGTGTTTTGGTTTTTTTAAGTATAGTTTTTAGCACTTGTTATCATTGGTGGATTTGTTTTTTGGTTTGGTTTCTCTCTTCTTTCTTTTTTTCATAACTTAATTTTTTTATTTTTAATAATTATTTTTTATTTTAATAACTTTCTTTTCTTTTCTTTCTTTCCTTTCTTCCTTCCTTCCTTCTGTCCTTCCTTCCTTTCTTTTTCTTTCTTCCTTCCTTCCTTCCTTCCTTCCTTCCTTCCTTCCTTTCTTTCTTTCTTTCTTTCTTTCTTTCTTTCTTTCTTTCTTTCTTTCTTTCTTTCTTTCTTTCTTTCTTTCTTTCTTTCTTTCTTTCTTTCCTCTTTTCTTCTGAGCCATTTGACTGACAGGGTCTTTGTGCTCCAGCTGGCTGTCAGGCCTTTGCCTCTGAGGTGGGAGAGCCAAGTTCAGGACGTTGGTCCACCAGAGACCTTCCAGCCCCATGTAACATTGGTCCACCAGAGACCTTCCAGCCCTATGTAATATCAAACAGCAAAAGCTCTCTGAGAGATCTCCATCTAAATGCTAAGACCCAGCTCCACTCAGTGATGAGCAACCTACAGTGCTGAACACCCTATGCCAAACAACTAGCAAGACAGGAACACCACCGCACCTATTAGCAGAGAGGCTGCCTAAAATCATAATAAGGTCACAGACACCCCAAAACACACCACCAGAACTCGGTACTGTCCACCAGAAAGATCAGTTCCAGCCTCACCCACCAGAACACAGGCACCAGTCCTTACCACAAGGAAGCCTACACAACCAGCTGAACCAACCTTAGCCACTGGGAGAAGACACCAAAAAGAATGGGAACTACGAACCTGCAGCCAGTGAAAAGGAAAAACACAGTAGGTTAAGCAAAATGAGAAGACAGAGAAACACACAGCAGATGAAAGAGCAAGGCAAAAATCCACCAGGCCAAACAAATGAAGAGGAAATAGGCAGTCTACCTGAAAAAGAATACAGAATGATGGTAGTAAAGATGATACAAAATCTTGGAAATAGAACAGAGAAAATACAAGAAATGTTTAAAAGGACTTATAAGAACTAAAGAGCAAACAAACAATGATGAATAGCACAATAAATGAAATTGCAAAATCTCTAGAAGGAATCAAAAGGAGAATAACTGAGGCAGAAGAACAGATAAGTGACCAGGAAGATAAAATAGTGGAAATAACTACTGCAGAGAATAAAGACAAAAGAATGAAAAGAATTGAGGACAGTCTCAGAGACCTCTGGGACAACATTAAACACACCAATATTCATATTATAAGGGTCCCAGAAAAAGAAGAGAAAATGAAAGGAACTGAGAAAATATTTGAAGAGATTATAGTTGAAAACTTCCCTAATATGGGAAAGGAAATAGTTAATCAAGTCCAGGAAGCACAGAGAGTCCCATACAGAATAAATCCAAGGAGAAACAGGCCATGACACATATTAATTAAACTATCAAAGATTAAATACAGAGAAAAAATATTAAAGCAGCAAGGGAAAAACAACAAATAACACCAAGGGAATCCCCATAAGGTTAACAGCTGAACTTTCAGCAGAAAGTCTGCAAACCAGAAGGGAGTGGCAGGACATATTAAAAGTGATGAAGGGGAAAAACCTAAACCAAGATTACTCTACCCAGCAAGGATCTCATTTAGATTTAATGGAGAAATTAAAACTTTACAGACAAGAAAATGTTAAGAGAATTCAGCAGCACCAAATCAGCTTTACAACAAATGCTAAAGAAAATTCTCTAGGCAGGAAACACAAGAGAAGGAAAAGACCTATAGTAACAAACCCAAAACAATTAAGAAAATGGTAATAGGAACATACATATCGATAATTACCTTAAAGGTAAATGGATAAAATGCTCCAACCAAAAGACACAGACTAGCTGAATGGATACACAAAGAAGACCCATATATATGTTGTCTACAATAGACCCACTTCAGACCTAGGGACACATACAGACTGAAAGTAGGTGATGGAAAAATATATTCCATGCAAATGGAAACCAAAAGAAAGCTGGAGTAGCAATTCTCATATCAGACAAAATAGACTTTAAAATAAAGACTATTACAAAGAGACAAAGAAGGACACTACATACTGATCAAGGGATCAATCCGAGAAGAAGATATAACAATTGTAAATATTTATGCACCCAACATAGGAACACCTCAATACATAAGGCAAATTCTAAAAGCCATAAAAGGGGAAATTGACAGTAAGACAATCATAGTAGGGGAATTTAACACCCCACTTTCTTTCACCAATGGACTGATCATCCAAAATGAAAATAAATTATGAAACACAAGCTTTAAATGACACATTAAACAAGATGGACTTAATTGATTTTTATAGGACATTCCACCCAAAAACAACAGAACACACTTTCTTCTCTAGTGCTCATGGAACATTCTCCAGGATAGATCATATCTTGGGTCACAAATCAAGCCTTGGTAAATATAAGAAAATTGAAATCATATGAAGTATCTTTTCTGAACAAAATGCTATGAGACTAGATATCAACTACAGGAAAACGTCTGTAAAAAATACAAATACATGGAGGCTAAACAATACACTATTAATAACCCAGAGATCACTGAAGAAGTCAAAACGAAAATCAAAAAGTACCTAGAAACAAATGAAAGCATGATGACTCAAAACCCATGGAGCAGCAAAAGCAGTTCTAGGAGGGATTTTATAGCAATACAGTCCTAACTCAAGAAACAAGAGACATCTTAAATAAAAAAAATAACTTTACCCCTAAAGCAATTAGAGAAATAAGAACAAAAAAACCCCAAAGTTAGCAGAAGGAAAGAAATCATAAAGATCAGATCAGAAAAAGATGAAAAAGAAATGAAGGAAACAATAGCAAAGATCAATAAACTAAAAGCTGTTTCTTTGAGAAGATAAACAAAAATGATAAACCATCAACCAGACTCATCAAGAAAAAAAGGGAGAAGACTCAAATCAATAGAATTAGAAATGAAAAAGGCAAAAAAACAACAACTGACACTGCAGACATACAAAGAATCATGTGAGATTACTACAAGCAACTAGATGCAAATAAAATGGACAGCCTGGATAAATGGACACATTCTTAGGAAAGCATAACTTTCCTAGACTGAACCAGGAAGAAATAGAATATATAAAGAGATAAATCACAAGCACTGAAATTGAGACTGTGATTAAAAATTATCCAACAAACAAAAGCCCAGGACAAGATGGCTTCACAGGTGATTTCTATCAAACATTTAGAGAAGGGCTAACACCTATCCTTCTCAAACTCTTCCAAAATATAGCAGAGGGAGGACACTCCCAAACTCATTCTATGAGGCCACCATCACCTTGATACCAAAACCAGACAAAGATGTCACAAAGAAAGAAAACTACAGGCCAATAGCACTGCTGAACATAGATGCAAAAATCCTCAACAAAATAGTAGCAAACAGAATCCAACAGCACATTAAAAGGATCATACACCATGATCAAGTGGGGTTTATAACAGGAATGCAGGGATTCTTCAATATACACAAATCAGTCAATGTGATACACCATATCAACAAATTGAAGGAGAAAAACCATGTGATCATCTCAATAGATGCAGAAAAAGCTTTTGCAAAATTCAACTCCGAGTTATGATAAAAACCCTCCAGAAAGTAGGCATAGAGGGAACTTACCTTAATATAATAAAGGCCATATATGACAAAACCACAGCCAACATCATTCTCAATGGTGAAAAACTGAAACCATTTCCACTAATATCAAGAAGAAGAAAAGGTTGCCCACTCTCACCATTATTATTCAACAGAGTTTTGGAAGTTTTAGCCAGAGCAATCAGAGAAGAAAAAGAAATAAAAGGAGTCCAAATTGGAAAGGAAGAAGTAAAGCTGTCACTGTTTGCAGATGACATGATACTCTACATAGAGAATCCTAAAGATGCTATCAGAAAACTACTACAGCTAATAAATGAATTTGGGAAAGTAGCAGGATACAAAATTAACGCACAGAAATCTCTTGCATTCCTGTACACTAATGATGAAAAATCTGAAAGAGAATTTAAGGAAACACTCCCATTTACCATTGCAACAAAAGGAATAAAATACCTGGGAATAAACATATCTAAGGAGACAATAGACCTGTATGCAGAAAATTATAAGATACTGATGAAAGAAATTAAAGATGATACAAATAGGTGGAGAGATATATCATGTTCTTGGATTGGAAGAATCTACATTGTGAAAATGACTCTACTACCCAAAGCAATCTACAGATTCAATGCAATCCCTATGAAACTATCACTGGCATTTTTCACAGAACTAGAACAAAACATTTCACAATTTGTATGGAAACACAAAAGACCCTGAATAGCCAAAGCAATCTGGAGAAAGAGGAGCAGAACTGGAGGAACCAGGCTCCCTGACTTCAGACTATACTACAAAGCTACATTAATCAGGCATCCCTGGTGGCGCAGTGGTTGGGAGTCCACCTGCCAATGCAGAGGATGCGGGTTCGTGCCCTGGTCTGGGAGTATCCCATGTGCTGTGGAGTGGCTGGGACTGTGAGCCATGGTCTCTGAGCCCACGTGTCTGGAGCCTGTGCTCCACGATGGGAGAGGCCACAGCAGTGAGAGGCCTGCGCGTATGGCAAAAAAAAAAAAAAAAATGTTACAGTAATCAAAACAGTATGGTACTGGCGCAAAAACAGAAATGTTGTTCAGAAATGTAGATCAATGGAACAAGATAGAAAGCCCAGAGATAAACCCATGCACATATGGTCACCTTATTTTTGATAAAGGAGACAAGAATACACAATAGAGAAAAGACAGCCTCTTCAATAGGTGGTGCTGGGATAATTGGACAGCTACATGTAAAAGAATGAAATTAGAACACTCCTTAACACCACACACAGGTATAAACTCAGAATGGATTAAAAACCTAAATGTAAGGCCAGACACCATCAAACCCTTAGAGGAAAACATAGGCAGAACACTCTATGACATAAATCACAGCAAGATCCTTTTTGACCCACCTCCTAGAGAAATGGAAATAAGAACAAAATAAACAAATGGGACCTAATGAAACTTAAAAGCTTTTGCACAGCAAAGGAAACCATAAACAAGATGAAAAGACAACCCTCAGAATGGGAGAAAATATTTGCAAATGAAGCAACTGACAAAGGATTAATCTCCACAATTTACAAGCAGCTCATGCAGCTCAATATCAAAAAAACAAACAACCTAATCCAAAAATGGGCAGAAGACCTAAATAGACACTTCTCCAAGGAAGATATACAGATTGCCAACAAACACATGAAAGAATGCTCAACATCACTAATCATCAGAGGAATGCAAGTCAAAACTATAATGAGGTATTACCTCACACCAGTCAGAATGGCCATCGTCAAAAAATCTACAAAAAATAAATGCTGGAGAGGGTGTGGAGAAAAGGGAACCCTCTTACAGTGTTGGTGGGTATGTATACTGGTAGAACTACTACGAAGAACAGTATGGAGGTTCCCTAAAAAACTAAGAATAGAACTACCATACGACCCAGCAATCTCACTTCTGGGCATATACCCTGAGAAAAACATAAATCAAAAAGAGTTATGTACCAAAATGTTCATTGCAACTCTATTTACAATAGCCAGGAAACGGAAGCAACCTAAATGTCCATCGACAGTTGAATGGATAAAGAAGATGTGGCACATATACACAATGGAATATTACTCAGCCATAAAAGGAAATGAAATTGAGTTATCTGTAGTGAGTTGGATGGACCTCGTGTTTGTCATACAGAGTGAAGTAAGTCAGAATGAGAGAAACAAATACTGTATGCTAACACATACATATGGAATCTAAAGAAAAAAAAAGATTATGAAGAACCTAGGGGCAGGACAGGAATAAAGAAGGAGATGTAGAGATTGGACTTGAGGACATGGGGAGGGGGAAGGGTAAGCTGGGACGAAGTGAGAGAGTGGCAGGGACTAATATATACTACCAAGTGTAAAATAGAAAGCTAGTGGGAAGCAGCCGCATAGTACAGGGAGATCAGCTCGGTGCTTTGTGACCAACTAGAGGGGTGGGTTAGGGATGGTGGGAGGGAGACGCAAGTGGGAGGAGATATGGGGATATAGGTATATGTATAGCTGATTCAGTTTGTTATAATGCAGAAACTAACACACCATTGTTAAGCAATTATACCGCAATAAAGGTGTTGTTAAAAAAAAAAAAAACGGGAGCCAGATCACATGAGCTGCAGAGCAAATCTATAGCAAAAACTAAAATAAAAGCCATATATCACCGCAGGCTACTGTTAGCATTATCTTTTTAAAAAAATTCATAAAAGCACTTGAAAAGGAATCCTTTTGAATTGAAGAAGCCAACATGTATAAAATCAAAGAAAATTTTAACAAGATGAAAGCAAAGTATGATTCTTCTCAGAATATTACATTTGTTTCCTGAAGGATTTCTTGTCAAATAAGAAGTGCTTTTAAACAAATCTGACTCTCTAGAGACTTTAAAGACAAAGTTCCATATGAAAAATTATGTTGCTAGAAATTTTGTAATGTTTTATTGAAAGCTTCACTTGCAAAATGAGATGACAATGATAATCTCAATAAGGATAACAATAGTTGCAATTTGCTTCTTAAATTGTGTTAGAGACTTTATTAAGTGCAGTTCATGAATTATCTCATTTAATTCTTATTAGAGCCCTATGAGGGGGCGTTATTATTCCAATTTCATGGATAACAATACAGAGGCTGAAAAAAGTTAAATAATGTGTTGAAGGCCAGTAGTCAAAACTATTTCTATGGAGTGTTGCCAGGTCAATGACAGGAAGTTCAGCTGAATTTGAATTTCAGATAAACGATAAATATATATATATATATATATATATATATATAGTTACAAGTATGTCCCATGGAATATTAGGGAGATGATTATATTAGAAATTAATTCATTTTTTATCTGAAAATCAAATTTAACTGGTGTCTTGTGTTTTTATTTGCCAGATCTGGAAACTCTACTTCTATCTCACTCCAGAAAAATTTGCATCAGGCCACTAGGTTACACTGCATCCTAATCCTCTGTTATGTACAGGCAATTCCTGATTTACTTACTAGAAATTTATGGGATAAATTTCAAACATCTAGCACAGCATCAAGACCCTTTATGATTTGGACTCCACTTTCCTGATCTCCACATTCAGGGCTGCATCAAATGCCAAGGTTCTGAGGCAGGAGCTGAATGGTGTGTGTCTGGAAGCCAGTGTAGCTGTCATGGGCTGAGTGAGAGAGAACTCAGAGCCACATCAGGGAGGGGACAGGGACCAGATAACACAGGCCTTTGGAGATCACTGTAAGGACATATGTTTCTACTTTGAGTGAGGTGGGCAGCTATTGGTGAATTTAAAATGCAATGACCTGGCTTAAGTTTTAACAGGACAAAATTTGTTGCCTCTTGGAAAGCAATGTGAGAGAGACAAGGGTGGAAGCAGGGAGGGGTTGTAAATATCAGGCAACAGCTCAAGAGGCTGCTTTTCTCTAGCTGTTGGGCTTCAAGGATTTTGTGGGTTCAGGCTGCAAGCTCTGGATGACAACTTCTAACTTTGAGCTAGAGAGAGGGGAATCATTCTTCCAGTTTTAGTTTGGAACCTGGTGTGGTTTCACACTGAGACATGAAAGGAACCTCTTCCAGGTGAACCTTGTGGATATTGCATCTTTAGGTGCAGAAGAGGCAGCCCTACTGGCATAGAGCAATGTTCTGTCACAAAAGGCAGAAGCAAAGGCTGCAGCAAAACTGTACCCTCAAGGCGAGAGCAGGTGGTGGGCAGGCAGCTGGAGCACATAATCAGACATGATCCTGCACACAGCTGAGACACTTCCTGGAACCTCCCAGAAACAACTGGGAGAGACAGGGGGTGGCCAGGTACTGCAACTATGCAAGAGTTCCTATGACACTGTTAGACTTTAATTTAACTATGACCTAATTTATACCTACATAGGCATGGAAGCATTAGGGTTAGCAAAATTAAACGAATGAATTTAAAGAACAAACCACAAACACTTAGCAAATTTTAACTGAATGTCTACTTTGTGCTAGGCATGTGCTTCTTGGATATTACCTCATTTACTTTTCACAACAATCCCAGATCAGGCATATATTATTATCAATCCCTTTTTACTGATGAAAGACATAGATAACTAGCTTGCACAAAGTTATGGAGATTTGAACTGCTTCTGTCAGAAATTCAAATTTAACTGACTGCAGACAGAGTTCATGTTTTTAACAACTAAGCCATTTAGCCTCCTGGGGAAAATAAAGTTCACCCTAATGAGCTAAGCAGAGTTCTTTAGCAAAAATAAAAATGATTGAAATCAAGGGAGATGCCAAAAGAAATAGTCTGAAATTCACTCTGACGAACATTTATTATAGAAGGATCTGAGCTCCCAAAGAGGCTGGATTCCAAGGTGGGAAGCCAGGGCAACTATGTCAGTCAATCACACCCTTTGCCTCAAAGTCTTAGCCATATCCTATTTCTGTTGAGAAGAGCTGGCCACTTAGCTGTCATGGCCTTGGCCATTTTTGCCTCAAAAGCACGTCACCCAGGCCAGGTCACTTGCAGGACACATGCACCATGATTGTTCATTCTATCCCTAACTCCATTTAAATTATGAATGGAGGCTTTCTTTATGTCCTTAGTATCTGTTTTCAGGAGGATAGGGAAGATAGCATATGATGGATTGACAGAGTTCAAGATGAAGGTTTTGAATACAGACCCAAATCAAACAGGTTAAGTAAACACTTTCTTGCTCCCTTGTGATATATACCTCTAACCAATTCAGTTGGCACTACCGTTGGGAATGTGTCTCCCAAGTTCTTTTTTGTCCTCTAGCTAGTTTAGTCCATATGGTGATATTAAAAAGAGATCAAAGCACAGTTGATATGGGGGAGCAACCAGGTGAAGGATTTCATTCGGAAAGAAACAAAAAGCTTCAAAGAGAAGGAAACATTTTCAGTCTAGATCATGAAGGCCAAGAATATTGATCAGAATGCTTTACACATTCAAGATTTTCAGTGGTGTATCAGAAAGCCTGCTTTGAGTTCTCTTCAACTATAGCACTGGATTTGTGGTTCAGACCTTCCCCAATGTGCATAGCAATTCAAGTTTGTTAAGCCCAGGTGACTTACTGCTTAGTTGAATGTTTTGTTAAACGCTGAAAGATATATTACAATGTAGTACTGAGATTTCATGCCCAAGTATTACACAATCCAGCTAGGTAATTCCACTGTGGATTCTTACTAGATTTGCCTGATTTGATTGCACGTAGTCAGCAAAAGTAATTACAAGTAGAATTCAAAACAACTCAAATTCTCTAATGCATTTAAATGTTTGGTCTGTCTATAGTTTCCTTTGGGAATTGATGTAGCTCTATAGTTTCAAACCTCAGCCTGGTAAAACTACAAATTCCTGAGCTCTTCCCCAGATAGTCAATATCAGCATTTTTAGCAAGCACCTTAGGGTCTTTGGACGTGAGTGCACCAAAAACTTTGCTTTGGAAAGCACTGACTAGCCTCTCAAAGGCTCCTGAACGTAGCTGACAGCTCATGATATCCTCAGGTGTACAGAGTCACCTATCTCATTCATCTTTCCCCATACACCTGGGGAGAGTTCATTCACCCTTTTGAATTAGCAGAGCATTAAGCACTCACTTTTCTATAGAATTTCCATTTTTGCACAGACTACTTCTTTGTGGATTACGTTATTTTATATAAAAGGGGATTACAATTTTGGTGGATATGGAAAAAGTAAAAGAGCTTGAAAGGTAAATGTCTTGTGAAGTTTATAGTAGTTTTATCAAAAAATCTATTTATCTATCTGCCTATCTATTGATCCATCGACCCACCCACCCACCACCTACCTAATATGAAATATCTAATGTATTTTGGATATTAAATATACTTTATGTGATTCCCCATTTGTAAATTACATCTTTCATATTGGTCTTATCATAATAGAGGGCTTTGTATGTTTTGCCTGTAGCTCAGGTAACTGATAGCCTTCTTTTTAAATTTTATTTTATTTTTTTGCAATTATTCCTTTTTATTTACTTTTTTTAAAAAATAAATAAATAATTATTTTATACAGCAGGTTCTTATTAGTCATCCACTTTATACACATTAGTGTATACATGTCAATCCCAATCTCCCAATTCATCCCACCACCACCAACCCCTGCTGCTTTCCCCCCTTGGTGTCTATAAGTTTGTTCTCTACATCTATGTCTCAATTTCTGCCCTGCAAACTGGTTCATCTGTACCATTTTTCTAGGTTCTACATATATGCGTTAATATACGATATTTGTTTTTCTCTTTCGGACTTACTTCACTCTGTATGACAATCTTTAGGTCCATCCACATCTCTAAAAATGACCCAATTCTGTTCCTTTTTATGGCTGTGTAATATTCCAGTGTATATATGTACCACATCTTCTTTATCCATTTGTCTGTTGATGGGCATTTAGGTTGCTTCCATGACCTGGTTGTTGTAAATAGTGCTGCAATGAACATTGGGGTCATGTGTCTTTTTGAATTATGGTTTTCTCTGGGTATATGCCCAGTAGCGGGATTGTTGGGTCATATGGTAATTTTATTTTTAGTTCTTTAAGGAACCTCCATACTGTTCTCCATAGTGGCTCTATCAATTTACATTCCCAACAACAGTGCAAGAAGATTCCCTTTTCTCCACACCCTCTCCAGCATTTGTTGTTTTTAGATATTCTGATGATGCCCATTCTAACTGATGTGAGGTGATACCTCATTGTAGTTTTGATTTGCATTTCTCTAATAATTAGTGATGTTGAGCAGCTTTTCATGTGCTTCTTGGCCATGTGTATGGCTTCTTTGGAGAAATGTCTATTTAAGTCTGCTGCCTATTTTTGGATTGGGTTGTTTGTTTTTTTAATATTGAGCTGCATGTGCTATTTACATATTTTGGAGATTAATCCTTTGTCTGTTGATTCATTTGCCAATACTTTCTCCCTTTGAGGGTTGTCTCTCATCTTGCTTATAGTTTCCTTTGCTTTGCAAAAGCATTTTAAGTTTCATTAGGTCCCATTTGCTTACTTTTGTTTTTATTTCCATTTTACCCTAGGAGGTAAAAAAATCTCTTGCTGTGATTTATGTCAAAGAGTGTTTGTCCTATGTTTTCCTCTAAGAGTTTTATAGTGTCTGGTCTTACATTTAGGTCTCTAATCCATTTTGAGTTAATTTTTGTGTGAGGTGTTAGGGAGTGTCCTAATTTCATTCTTTTACATGTAGCTGTCCATTTTTCCCAGCACCACTTATTGAAGAGACTGTCTTTTCTCCATTGTATATCCTTGCCTCCTTTGTCAAAGATTAGCTGACCATAGGTGCGTGGGTTTATCTCTGGGCTTTTTATCTTGTTCCACTGATCTATATTTCTGTTATTGTGCCAGTACCATATTGTCTTGATTAGTGAAGTTTGTAGTATAGTCTGAAGTCAGGGAGTCTGATTCCTCCAGCTCCACTTTTTTTCCCTCAAGATTGCTTTGGCTATTCAGGGTCTTTTTTGTCTCCATACAAACTTTAAGATTTTTTTTTCTAGTTCTGTAAAAAATGCCATTGGTAACTTGAAAGGGATTGCATTGAATCTGTAGATTGCTTTGGGTAGTATAGTCATTTTCACAACATTGATTCTTCCAATCCAAGGACAAGGTATGTCTCTCCACCTGTTGGTATCATCTTTAATTTCTTTCATCAGTGCCTTATAGTTTCCTGCATACAGGTGTTTTGTCTCCCTAGGTAGGTTTATTCCGAGGTATTTTATTCTTTTTGTTGCAATGGTAAATGGCAGTGTTTCCTTAATTTCTCTTTCAGATTTTTCATCATTAGTGTATAGGAATGCAAGAGTTTTTTGTGCATTAATTTTGTATCCTGCAAATTTACCAAATTCATTGAGTAGCTCTAGTAGTTTTCTGGTGGCATCTTTAGGATTCTCTATGTATAGTATCTTGTCATCTGCAAACAGTGAGAGTTTTACTTCTTCTTTTCCAATTTGTATTCTTTTTATTTGTTTTCCTTCTCTGAATGCCATGGCTAGGACTTCCAAAACTATGTTGAATAATAATGGTGACAGTGGACATCCTTGTCTTCCTGATCTTAGAGGAAATGTTTTCAGTTTTTCACCATTGAGAATGATGATTGTTGTGGGTTTGTCATATATGGCTTTTATTATGTTGAGTTAGGTTCCCTCTATGCTCACTTTCTGGAGAGTTTTTATCATAAATTGGTGTTGAATTTTATCAAAAGATTTTTCTTCATCTATTGAGATTATCATATAGTTTTTATTCTTCAATTTTTTAATATGGTGTATCACATTGATTGATTTGTGTATATTGAAGAATCCTTGCATCCCTGGGATAAATCCCCCTTGATCATAGTGTATGATCCTTTTAATGTGTTGTTGGTTTCTGATCGCTAGTATTTTGTTGAGGATTTTTGCATCCATATTCATCAGTGATTTTGGTCTGTAATTTTCTTGTTTTGTAGTATCTTTGTCTGGTTTTGGTATCAGGGTGATGGTGGCCTCATAGAATGAGTTTGGGAGTGTTCCTTCCTCTGCAATTTTTTGGAAGAGTTTGAGAAGGATGGTGTTAGCTCTTCTCTAAATATTTGATAGAATTCACCTGTGAGGCCATCTGACTCTGGGCTTTTGTTTGTTTGAAGATTTTTAATCATAGTTTCAATTTCATTACTTGTGATTGGTCTGTTCATATTTTCTAATTCTTCCTGGTTCAGTCTTGGATGTTTATACTTTTCTAAGAATTTGCCCATTTCTTCCAAGTTGTCCATTTTATTGGCATAGAGTTGCTTGTAATAGAGTCTTAGGATGCTTTGTATTTCTGCGGTGTCTGTTTTAACTTCTCCTTTTTCATTTCTAATTTTATTGATTTGAGTCCTCTCGTTCTTTTTCGTGATGAGTCAGGCTAATGGTTTATCAGTTTTGTTTATCTTCTCAAAGAACCAACTTTTAGTTTTATTGATCTTTGCTCTTGTTTTCATTGTTTATATTTCATTTATCTCTGCTCTGATCTTTATGATTTCTTTCCTTCTGCTAACTTTGGGTTTTGTTTGTTCTTCTTTCTCTAGTTCCTTTAGATGTAAGTTTAGATTGTTTATTTGAGATATTTCTTGTTTCTTGAGGTAGGCTTGTATAGCTATAAACTTCCCTCTTAAAACTGCTTCTGCTGCATCCTATAGGTTTTGATTGTTGTGTTTTTATTGTCATTTGTCTCTAGGTATTTTTTAATTTCCTCTTTGATTTCTTCAGTGAACTCTTGGTTATTTAGTAATGTATTGTTTAGCCTCCATGTGTTTGTTTTTTTTTTACGTTTTGTTCCCTGTAATTGATTTCTAATATCATAGCATTGTGGTCAGAAAAGATGCTTGATATGATTTTAATTTTCTTAAATTTACTGAGCCTTGATTTGTGCCCCATGATGTAATCTATCCTGGAGAATGATCCATGCACACTTGAGAAGAAAGTGTAATCTGCTGTTTTTGGATGGAATGTCCTATAAATATCAATTAAATCTATGTGGTCTATTGTGTCATTTAAAGCTTGTGTTTCCTTATTATTTTTCTGTTTGGATGATCTATCCATCAGTGTAAGTGAGGTGTTAAATTCCCCCACTATTATTGTGTTACTGTCAATTTCCTCTTTTATAGCTGTTAGCAGTTGCCTTATGTATTGAGGTGCTCCTACGTTGGGTGCATATATATTTATAATTGTTATATCTACTTCTTGGATTGATCTTTGATCATTATGTAGTGTCCTTCCTTGTCTCATGTAACATTCTTTATTTTAAAGTCTATTTTATGTGATATGAGTATTGCTACTCCGCTTTCTTTTGATTTCCATTTGCATGGAATATCTTTTTCCATCCCCTCACTTTCAGTCTGTATGTGTCCCTAGGTCTGAAGTGGGTCTATTGCAGAGGGCATATATATGGGTCTTGTTTTTGTATCCATTCAGCAAGCCTGTGTCTTTTGGTTGGAGCATATAATCCATTCACTTTTAAGGTAATTATCGATATGTATGTTCCTATTACCATTTTCTTAAATGTTATGGGTTTGTTTTTGTAGGTCCTTTTCTCCTCTTGTGTTTCCCACTTAGAGAAGTTCCTTTAGCATTTGTTGTAAGGCTGGTTTGGTGGTGCTGAATTCTCTTAGCTTTTGCTTGTCTGTAAAGCTTTTGATTTCTCCATCGAATCTGAATGAGATCCTTGCTGGGTAAAGTAATCTTGGTTGTAGTTTCCTCCCTTTCATCACTTTAAGTATATCATGCTACTCCCTTCTGCCTTGTAGAGTTTCTGCTGAGAAATCAGCTGTTAATCTTATGGGAGTTCCATTATATTTTATTTGTCATTTTTCCCTTGCTGGCTTCAATAATTTTTCTTTGCCTTTAATTTTAACCAGTTTAATTACTATGTGTCTCAGTGTGCTTCTCCTTGGGTTTATCCTGTATGGGACTCTGCACTTCCTGGACTTGGTTGGCTATTTCTTTTCCCATGTTAGGGAAATTTTCAACTATAATCTCTTCAAATATTTTCTCTGGTCCTTTTTCTCTCTCTTCTCTTTCTGGGACCCCTATAATGTGAATGTTGTTGTGTTTAATGTTGTCCCAGAGGTCTCTTAGGCTGTCTTCATTTCTTTTCATTCTTTTTTTCTTTATTCTGTTCCGCAGCAGTGAATTCCACCATTTTGTCTTCCAGGTCACTTATCCATTCTTCTGCCTCAGTTATTCTGCTATTGATTCCTTTTAGTGTATTTTTCATTTTGTTATTGTATTGTTCATCTCTGTTTGTTTGTTCTTTAATTCTTCTAGATCTTTGTTAAACATTTCTTGCATCTTCTCGATCTTTTCCTCTATTCTTTTTCCGAGGTCCTGGATCATCTTCACTATCATTATTCTGAATTCTTTTTCTGGAAGGTTGCCTATCTCACTTCATTTAGTTGTTTTTCTGGGGTTTTATCTTGTTCTTTCATCTGATAAATAGCCCTCTGCCTTTTCATCTTGTCTGTCTTTCTGTGAATGTGTTTTTTGTTTCACAAGCTGCAGGATTGTAGTTCATCTTGCTTCTGCTGTCTGCTCTCTGGTGGATGAAGCTATCTAAGAGGCTTGTGTAATTTTCCTGACGTGAGGAACTGGTGGTGGGTACAGCTGGCTGTTGTTCTGTTGGTCAAAGCTCAGTAAAACTTTAATCTTTTTGTCTGCTGATTGGTGGGGCTGGGTTTCCTCTCTGTTCGTAGTTTGGCCTGAGGCAACCCAACACTGGAGCCTACAGGGGCTAATGGTGGACTCTGGGTGGGCTCACCCCAAGGGTACTTCCCAGTACTTCTGCTGCCAGTGTCCTTGTCCTCACGGTGAGACAGAGCCAGCTCCCACCTCTGCAGGAGACTCACCAACCCTCGCAGGTAGGCCTGCTGCAGTTTCCTATGGGGTCACTGCTCTTTCCCTTGGGTCCCAATCGCATACTACTTTGTGTGTGCCCTCCAAGAGTGGAGTCTCTGTTTCCCCCATTCCTGTTAAAGTCCTGTAATCAAATCCTGGTAGCCTTCAGAGTCTGATTCTCTAGGAATTCCTCCTCCTGTTGCCAGACCCCCATGTTCCGAAGCCTGATGTGTGGCTCAGAACCTTCACTCCAGTTGGTGGACTTCTGTGGTATAAGTGTTCTCCAGTGTGTGAGTCACCTACCCAGCAGTTATGGGATTTGATTTTATTGTGATTTTGCCCCTCTTACCATCTCATTGTGGCTTGTCCTTTGTCTTTGGATGTGGGGTATCATTTTTGGTGAGTTCCAGTGTCTTCCTGTCAATGATTGTTCAGCAGTTAGTTGTGATTTGGGTGTTCTTGCAAGAGGGAGTGAGAGCACGTCCTTCTACTCTGCCATTTTGAAACAAGTCGAGTTCTTGATAGCCTTTTTGATGGAAGAAATATGATTTCCTTCTTTATTCCCATAGCAAAAATCTCATTAGTGGTCAATCAATAAATATTTGCTAATGGATTTATTCAGAAATGAGTATGGTAGCAGTTTAATAGTGTATGTATAATGCGTCAATATAGAGTTCAATTTTAAATATATTCAAGTCTTAATTGATAGGCACTAATGAAATATATAGGCATAGATTATTATAGAATCACAGATTTTTAGCCCTAGCTTGCTTCTTATAAATTATGAAGTCCAAGTATATGATTTTTTACATGAGGAAATCAGTCTTCTCTAAGGCACTAAGCTACTTGAGAAAAAGAACCATTTACTTAAACATTTCATTTTACACATAAAGCAATAGTTTTAGTTATCTGTACAATTTTTGTAGCACCTGATTCACACACAGTAGGCACCTGAACGTTAGTTGAATGGATTGGTTAATGGAAATCGATTTCACTAACTGGATATTTAGATCTAGGCAATGTATGGAGCAGCTTCCCACATGCTCCACAAGGGTTGCCACCGCTTATGGCTGTCCCATTATCACATTTTGCTGGATCTCCTTTGCTTCAGATACAAGTCTTGTTTCCCATTCATTTCAGATTTTCTTTGAGCAGCTGACTGAGCACGTGGATGCCAGTTCTTCCTTTTGGTTGCTACTGTATGTGCTAAAGACCTAATTATACTGTATCCTTGCTGAATCTGTAATCATACCCACTCTTCAAAAAGAGAAGATTTGTGTTTTTACTTTCCTTTTCAGGAACCAAGGATGATTTTGTTCATGTGGTCTGGAAAAGAGAAAATAGTAGACACCAGAACAGGGAATTTTCTCTTGGCCAATCACCGGGAGGGACTCCCCTGTCTCCATTTAGACTGCAGGGACTGAGTACTACACTCACCCTCACTCATTGTTTTCCAAGTTTTAGAAATGAAATGAGATATTAGAGATAGTACTCTTACCTCCAATTAGCTAAACCCCCAATTATAATGCTGGAGTTGAGGGAGAAAACCTGAGAACCTTCAGGCAGCAAGAGTTCTAATCAGTTACTTTCTGTGTGTTTAGAACATAAACCAAACACAATGGTTTGGTTTTGTTCCCTTGGCTGCATGCTCAACCCTTGCTCTTTCAGACATGGTGTTCCCGGAACACAGACTCACTCAGAGGAAAGATCAAACAAAATGGATTTTAGAAATTTCTGACCTAACCTTACTATTTTGCAGATAAGAAAGTTGAGACTCAGAGAAGTTATGTTTAAGGTGAATCGATTGGATTGGATAGTGACAGATCTGGGACTAAAATGGGCCTTGCTATCTTTTTCATGCCAGCTGACTTTTCATAGCTGTCTTAATCTTGTACTTCTATCTGATATTTGGAGTGATTTCATGCACATGTAGATGAGCTATCTTGCATCTGAGCCTCTCAGTTCCTTGAATTCTTCATATGCAGTGACTTTTCTTATGATCCCACTTCCATCTCCCCCTCCCATGGATTTTCTCATCACCTGTCACTCCTCTAAAATATCTCAGTCTCTGAGTACAACCATTGCTTTTCTCTTATTCATTTCCTTTCCTTTCCTCTGGTCCTTAATGGTATAAGGATTTCTATTCCCTTTGTGCCTCTTTTTTCTCCTTCTCAGTCCCCTTCTATGTTCCCCTCCTTCCCTGATCAACAGTGGTTCTCAAAGAGAACCCCAGACTGGCTGCATCAGCATGACTTGGGAACCCGTTAGAAACGTGAATTCCCAGACACACTCAGCATACTGAATCAGAAACTCTTGGAATGGGACACAGCAATATGTGTTTTAACCATCTGGAATGGGAATTAACAAACTCCAGGTTATTCTGATGCACCTTAAAGTTTGCAGACTACTACTCTTTAATTCTCGGTCTCTAGCCTCAGCTGGCTGTGGACACTAACCGTCAATCTTTATATGTTTTCCAAATTAGTGATGTTCCATGTTTTCCATACTTGCTTCTTCAAATCTTCTCCTTTCTCCTTAAATATGTGACAATGCCAATCTCTCCTCACTCTCCAGAGATTATCACCCTCTGACTTACAGTTCATGCTTGAATTCCCTCAAGCACCTGCCACCAAATCCTCAGACTTACTACAGTTTGTTGCAATGAAAGAGTGTCCCTCTTCATGTCGAAGGCCAGCCTATACATACAACTGTGTCCTAAATCCCTTTCCCGTCAGCACTGGGGACTTTCTTTCTCCTCAGCAAGTTCTCTCTCTCTCTCTCCTGGCATCTTCCACCCAATTTCAATTTAAATTCATGCACTTAGGTATTTTGATTCTAAGTGTGATAAAAGCACTGTAGGGTTTTAAGCAAGGGAGTAGCATTATCTGGTATACAGTTTAAAAAGATTTTTATCCTCCTTGTGTGGAGAATGGATTGAATGGGCTGAAGCAAAAAAGTCAGTTTAGCTGTAGTGCAGATGTAACTAGCTTTGGGCTATGATTTGGAGGTAGAATGTATGGGGGAAAGTGGAGCGAATCAAAGGTAATCGTTGTCTTTTTGGTTTTTAACAACTGTGTGGATAATGATGCTGTTTACCAGAAAGAGGAAGGCTGGAAAGTAATAAGATGGCTGGAAAAAATCAAGAATGTTTCTGGCATGTTAAGTTTCAATTGTTTATTGAACATTTATGAGGAGAGAGGCATCTACTTGAGTTTAGAATTCCAGGAAGAGATGAAAAGTAGAAATATAGATTTAGGAATCTTTGGCCTATAAATAATACTCAAAGCTCTGGTGTTTGATGAAGTTACCTTGTGAAAGTGTGTAGAAAGAGAAGGTGGCCCATGACAAAGTCCTGGGCTATTCCATTATTTAGTGGGAATATGGAGGGAAAGTTTCTAGCACGGGTGAATGAGAATGAACAACTAGTATTCTGAGAAATTCTCCTAACAAGTTTTCAGCCAAATTCTGCTGACAGGTTAATTAAAATAAGAACGGAGAGGCAACCATTGGTAATGGCAACATGGAGGCCTCCAGAGATCTCAACAAAAGCAGTCACAATGAGATGGTGACAGCAAAAGTCTGATTAGAATGGCTTGAGGAACTTATGTTGTTGGATTAAAGTCCTGCCTAAGGAGAAGCTGAGAAACTTGTTAGTCTTTCATTCTAGTCCCTGCTCAACAGACTCTAGATCTAAAAATAGGTACTCAAGTCCTTCAAACTGATACAGACTTTTGTAAAAATAAGGGTGGTTGTTAAAGGCTCATATCTGAAAAGTGTAAATAAAGGTACCATGCAATTTAAACAGCTGGAATGTTAAAAATCAATATAGAATTCCAAAAATGAAACTAGGGATAGGTTAGTTACCATGCCAAAATAACAACCACGACAAAATCAGTTAAATAATAGTAGGTATTAAAACAAATTGGAATCTGATATTACCTAGGATAAGTCAAGTTTAATGCAATCAGTCCATAGGTACTTGAGAGCTGGCAACACACACACACATACACACACATTTGCCTTATTCTTATTAGTCAGTCCCTTTAAGATAGTATATTTAATTTCATGGCTGATTAAATATGAGGAGTAGCATTCTCATCAGCATATATTTACCAAGTCCCTGATGTGTTTATACAGGAAAGAACATCTGGAAATGACCAGTATAATGATTACAACATTGGGGAAAACAAAACTCGTAAAGAATCAAGTCTCAGTCAAATCCGCAACTCATAAAAACTGGTTATCAAGCAGCACAGGCACTGAAGATGATAAACTGGCTATACGCTGAAGGATCATCGTAGTGAGCAGAGTGTACAAAGGGCTGTTGGCCATATAACTAATATAATTATCATCAGTGAGTGACACTACTAAATAAGAGGGGAACCATGTATCGTCCAGTAAATGGTTGTTTTGTTACCAGGATATTATACCCACGTACAGTTCATGTGTAACTGCACAAACACAAGATTCTTTTCATGATGAAGCATTTGAGAAAGAGAATCTTTCATATGAGGCTGTAAATATACCTAATCTTATATATAATATTCCTGTTCATTCATTTATTCCCTCATATTTTAAATTAGCAAAAATATATTGAGCACTTATTATGTGCAAAGCACTGCCTGAGTTTGCCTTAAATATGTGCATGTAAGAAAGAAATAAGCCCCCAATAATTAATCTATATTTTAGAATGAATGAGTCGCTGACATGCTGGTACTATTACCAAAGGGTGTGGACACCAAATGTTTAGTTCCTACCAGCTCATGACCCCCATCTTCATCGAAGTCCTCCTCTATCCCATCAGTCATCTCTTCTCCATCGGCATCTGGCCCTCCTTCAGCAGGCTCCTCTGTAGAGTGATCTGCATTCTCTGACACACATTCATCTTGGATCAGCTCTATACTCTCTTCCAATTGCTTCTTCTGAGCTTCTGGTGGAGGGGGGGAAAAAGCAAATGACTACTACTTTGGGTTGCTCATGAGCCATTTGGATAAACCATGAAAAACAGTCTATGAATGGGTAAACTCTGTACTATTAAGTGTGTGAGGAAGATAAAGTAAATTATGTTAAGTCATGTAAATTATGTTCATATCTCTGTGTATTTACATGTAAGCATATTATTTTTTAACAGAATTAGCAAAAATATTGGGGAATGCAGATGGTACTTGTATATAAAGAAACAAAGATTTACATAAACAGATTGATCTTTCTGGTTATATATAGTTTTTTTTGATAAGGATGCCCTCTCTAAGGAGAAAATACAGAAAAAAAAAAAACAAGAAAAGAAAATCAGATAAAACATAGAATGTGTTCACTCAAGGAAGGAGGAGGAAGAATGCTCTCACTGACAAGTTCAAACTTAGGTGAAGAAGACAAAAAACTCACTGAGGAAAAAAGTACAAAAGCAGATATGTTGGCCATCAACAACATGTTCATGTGAACAATCCTTTGATATTTTACTCTAAATTCTGTTGGTAGATGTGGTTAACCACAAGGGTTAAGAATAAAATTCTGGTGTAAGAGAGCCCGCGTTCAATGTCGAGCTTCATCATTTACAAGCTTTGCGACGCTGAAATGATAAACCCTCCTTGTGCCTCAGTTTTCTCATCCACACAATCAGGATAGAGAGATTTTAACTTTCAGGGCCTGGAGTAGTAAATCAAAGTGTTTAGTTTAGTGATTTGCAAATAGTAAGTGCTCAACAAATGAAGTTACATTCTACATTAACGAAATTCCCTCTAATGCCAGGGTGTGTGCATTTTGTTCACAGAAATGTGCCCAAATGGGAATTATGCTGACAACATAATAATTATTTCCCTTAGTGGTTGATTTTCTTCTCTTGTGAAAATACCAAGAAGCACTGGGTATTGAATAAACGAGATTATCTTATGTACCTCCTTCTCTTATTGCCATGTGTACATGACTATGTCAAAAGCTATGTGCTTTTCACACTCATTTTGATTATTATTATTTTATCAGATGATTATCCCATTATTCGAGTTTTAAAAGATGTTGCACTTTGAGTTTATTTATTTATATTTTACAGCAATAAGGATAGTTTACAGAGCCAAAATATTTTGGGGTATTCATTCTTGGTATTTTTCGTAATGTGAGTTAAAAGGAAAATAAGCATTGTTATATACATTTTGACTCAGCACAAACCTTTTCAAACATAACTAATATGTAAATCAATAAATGGATAAACATTATGTATAAGTAAGAAGATATCCTCTCCTATAAATTGTTTAAAATTGTAGTAATAGTTACTTATATAAATACAGGCATAACTCCAAGGAGATATTGTGGGTTCAGGGTTCAGTTCCAGACCAGTTTTTTTCTGTTCTTTGCTGTACACCTGAAACTAACACAATATTGTAAATCAACTATATTTTAATTTAAAAAAAAAGCTGTGATGGGCAGACTAGTGAGAGCACTGAAAAGTTTGGAATCCTCTGATATTAATCATGACTTATGCTCCACCCTGTTGCCCCTGTATCGCTGATCCTGGAAGACACATGGATTTGGCTACTTTAGTGTGATCTTCCACTCTTTCTCCTAAAAGAGGTTTTTGTACTTATCACGTGACCCCCTCACTTCTAGCCGCTCTGGGTCACTATGTTGGTGGTTCAAATGCCCTGACTCTCAAGTCCTGGTGTTGGTATTTTAAGAAAGAAAAAGGAATGAAGGTCTGGGGTTGGATAATTATTATTCTATAAAAAATGTCCCTAATATTACAACTTTTCCTAAAGTCAAACTTTCTCAATTTTAAGTCATTGTGTTTATTCTTTTGTTATAACACACAAATGGGCTTCTGGTTAAAATTCACATTATATTGTAAATTCATTTGGTCTGGCATATCTATTTCTTCTCTAATGACTTCAGAAATATATGTTCTCTAAGAACCATCACTTTTTGATGTTGAAAGTTATATTGTTTCCTTTTTTTTTTTCTCTAGAAAATCTCTGGTCCAAAAGGTGTAATGGATTTTCAGAGAATATATGTAGGACCAGATCTCGGAGTTGTATAGTCCTCATTTGGCTTTGTGTAACAATTTGCTTCAGTTATCTTTGGAATCCAAGTTGACTTTCTTGATCTTCTTAGTTGAATACAATCCCTCCTCCTTTGATCAACCAAAACGTGTATCAGATAGTTCTGTTGTTGTCTTCTCCTTTTCTCATTAGTGTTTAAGCTTTCTTGAAACTTGAGCTATTGCCTCAAAAGGTCATTATCACACTCTAAGGGGATAATAAAGATATCAATCTTTTATAAAGTGAAAAGTGCAATACTAGTCAGTTATCAAGAAATATTTTGATGTTCTCTGTACCCCTCATTGAATGCCTTATACAGAGAAGAGATAAGGTATTAGAGAGAATATAGGATTTGAGATCCACACTTTTGCTAATTACTAGTTCTATTAACTGTAATTTTCTTTTCTAAAAGATGAGCATAAAGATGATATCTTTCAGAAGGCTACAGTATGCTCAAATGAGGAAAAAGAGGTGAATGCATTTTTTAAACTATAATGGGCACAAAAACATGTTCTCTTAAGAGGTTCTAAATAGTTCTTGAGTTGAATCTATATTGATTACTTGATTGCTATAGATAAGTTGTCCATATCAAAATAATTCATCACTACTGATCATTAAGAATCATATATTACAAAGACAATTTTGGCTTTGACGTGGTCCCTTAATTTCTGTTTAGACAGACATAGTGTTTTAAGTTACTCTGTTTTGTGTATTAATATACAACATACCTGTAATTCCTCTGATGACCTATTTCAAAGGCAGTTGTGTATTAATATAGTTCATTGCAAAAACATCCTATAACATCCTCATTCATCCATTCATTAATTTGAAACCTAGCTGCATGGAAGACATTATCTGGGTTGAGAAAAAAAGCTTAATTATAATGGCAATTGATTCATAGGAGTTTAACAGAAATACACTCAGTCTGTGCTTTAGTAATGTGGCCACCATAGATTTTTGTCATTATCTCAATGGGAAATGTTATAATCACTAAGCAGTGATAGGGTTCATGAAAAAAAAAATCACACATGAAACCATATCTTGTTTATAAAACTGTTGGTTCACAATTTACCAAGCAGTTTTGATCCAGTTATTATCTTGTTGAAATAGAAAGAAACAAAGCAACTTGTTCTATTTTTATGAATAATTATCTAATTCTACTTCTATTAGAAATGAGTAGTTTATTAGTAGTCGTTAGTTTTTTAGTTTATTCTTAACTTCATAACAGTCTCTTTATCTGCATAATTCTTTTTCTACTTCTTTTACTTTTTATTGTGAGTGTGTGTGTGCGTGTGTGAGTGCACACGCGCACATGCATTTGTGTCTCTACTACTGAAGCTTCTTTGGGGCAGAAACCTTTTTATACGTTTTTGCATCCCTGGTGGCTCAGAGGCTTACATGTAAATTAAATATTTGTTGAATATATTCATGAATTTTTGTGGAACTAAAAAAACAAAAATAAATGTCTGGGTATCAAATTCTTTTCATAGAGTCACAGTGATTTTTGAATTTGGCACCATGGTAGCAAAAATACAAATTCAAAGAAACTAAAAGAAACCTCCTTGAAACATTCTACACAAGAGCCCCACACCACTAAGGCAAAATCAATCGTGAGGTATGAGAATTTCTGAAAGGAAAATTGTTCATGTTTATAACTGACAAGTCTCCAGGAGAAAAATAAACTATGAAGTCTTCCGGTGCTTGCAGGAGGAGGGCTGCCTTTGAACAGTGGCATTATTTTGAGTCTTTGTTGACTTTTTAAGTCAGAGTGAGGGGCAACCACAACATTTCTTTTGTGAGAAAAGTGAGTTAGTTTTAGATTTTTTTTTTTTTTTTTTTTTTTTTGTGGTATGCGGGTCTCTCACTGTTGTGGCCTCTCCCGCTGCGGAGCACAGGCTAGGGACGGAGGCCCAGCAGCCATGGCTCAGGGGTCTAGCCGCTCCGCGGCATGTGAGATCCTCCCGGACCGGGGCACGAACCCGTGTCCCCTGCATCGGCAGGCGGACTCTCAACCACTGCACCTCCAGGGAAGCCCCAGGGGAGTGTTTTGAATCTCTTCAGGAACCAGACAATTTTTTTTGAGGTTTTAATTATTTTAAATTAAAAATTATTTTTACTGAAGTATAGTTGGTTTACAATGTTGTGTTAATTACTTCTGTGCAGCAAAATTATTCAATTATATATACATTCTATTTGTAACTATTCTTTTCCGTTATGGTTTATCATAGGATATTGAGCATAGTTCTCTGTGTTATACTGTAGGACCTTGTGGTTTATCCATCCTATATATAAAAGCCTACATCTGCTAACTCCAGCCTCCCACTCCATCCCTTCCCCAACCCCCACCCCCTTGGCAACCACCAGTCTGTTCTCTATGTCCATGGTTCTGTTTCCATTTACTAGATAGGTTCGTTTGTGTCATATTTTAGATTCCATGTATAAGTGATATCATATGGTATTTATCTTTCTCTTTCTGACTTCACTTAGTATGAGAATCTCTAGTTGCATCCATGTTGCTGCAAATGGCATTATTTCATTCTTTTCAATGGCTGAGTAGTATTCCATTGTATATATGTACCACATCTTCTTTATCCATTCATCTGTTGATTGACATTTATGTTGTTTCCATGTCTTGGCTATTGCGAATAGTGCTGCTATGAACATAGCGGTACATATATCTCTCTGAAATATAGTTTTGTCTGATGTATGCCCAGGAGTGGGATTGCTGGATAATATGGTAATTCTATTTTTAGTTTTCTGAAGAACTTCCATACTGTTTTCCACAGTGGCTGCACCAACTTACATTCCCACCAACATGTAGGAGGGAAGAACCAGACAATTTTAAATTCAAGAATGAAGAAATTTGCTTAGTTAAAAGCACATGTTCAAACTAAACAATGGCTATCAAAGGAAACGAAGTGCAAGTGACAGGTAACTACTTCTGTTTAAAGGAAAATGCTTCAGGCTTTAAAAAGCCCTGAAAGGAAAGAATTTGATATAAAATTTTAATCCTCATATTCAAATATTTTTTTCTGTACCTCTCATTTCTATTTCATCATGTATATATGATTTAGAAGGCAAGTTAGAATTGTTGGGATTTATGTTCAAAGCATTTTTATTAAATTCACTTTGCTGTAGAGCTATTATCATTAATATAACTTTGAAAATTGGTTGAGTTGGCAATTAAGTTTTTTGACATACTGGCTTAATTGCTAGCTAATTGCTAGCTGTATTGTACTTAGCAGATGGTTAGAAAGGATGTTGATATAAAAACAGTCACATTATTCATCAGAGCCAGCTAGTAGCCTCAAACTATTGTTTTCACATTGCAGTATAAACTGTATTGTTTTAAAAAATTCTACAATACCTGTGTATAATATGAATTTAACTCAATGATTCCAGTAAATGCCATTTAGAAAGATGCACTTATTATGGCTGGTGTCACTAACAATGACATAAATGAGCATTAGGAAAGGTATGCAGGGGGAATGCCTTTAGATTAACATATCAGTTACATAAGTACACTCCTGGTGCAAAAGGCCTCAAAGTTGTTCACAAGAAGTATCCTTGATAGTTGAGGTGACCATAGATTCAATATAAATCACTTAAAAAATTACTGAGATATTGTGTTTATTTAAATCTCACAATAATTTTAAGGAATAGATATTATTTTACCCATTTTATAAATTTTATAACGACCTCTCCAAATTTTATGCAGGTAGTAAGTTCTGGGACTAGGTCTCTAGTAGGATGTGAACCTAGTTCTGTTTGATTCCCAAGTCTGGGGCCTCGGATGTTTTAGTAGTGTAAATCTATTTGCCCCAAGGAAGATGAATTAGGGAGGAATTAGAAGTGTAAAGAACAGCTAAAAGTTCTTAAAAAAAATAAGGTGACTGCAATAGAGCAAGTGAGCAGGCTTGAATATCAGCAGTACCACTGAGAAAATAGAAGGGATGGAGTAAAAAGATGCCAAAAGCCAGATTTTGCAATACTGGCTATAGTAGGAATGGAAGATGATATCAAGGTTGGCAATGTGATTGACAGGATTTATGTAATGGTGATGTGACAGAGGCAGGGTGCAGAGAGAAGAGTATACTTAGAGGAGAAAGAGTTCAATTTTTAAAGACTATGATTGAGTTGTTACTGAGAAAGCCTTAACGTTCCCCTCAGCTTGGCTGCACTTTTGACAGACTCCATTCTGATTATGGGCCTTGACCTCCTTTTTCTTACAGCATTTACTTTAGAAACCTTGTGCCTGTAAATTCTTTCTATGCCCCTTTGAGTTGTACATCTTTTATAACCAGGCATGTCTTTTCAAGAACTGGAGGCTCCCCCTTTGAAATGTAATCATCAGAAAAAGGTAGGACTCCTGGCTCCCAGTCTCTGTGGGCCAGTAGGAAGCCTAACTTCCATAGAGTCAATCAGCAAACATGGATAGCCTCATCATATTGATCAACCTCCCTACTAACATCCTCTAATACTTTTCAGTCAGCTCACTCTTGCATTTAAAAACCCTCCTACCTTTTGTTTTGGTAGAGCTGAGTTCAATTTCTATCCCCTATTGCAATAGTTTTGACCTCTATTACAGTAATCTTGAATGAAGTCTTCCTTGCCATTTTTAACAAGTGTCCAGTGACACTTATCTGAGGGATGGCCATTGGAGCTCTCTAGGAAGCAGTTGGAAAAGTTTTGATCCATTTGCTAGAGACAACTCAATCTCTTTTTTCCCCTGTAAATTGAGCTTCTTTAAAACATTTAATTTTTGTAGTTAAATATTTCTACAAGACTTGTTAATGAAAAACAGTAGTTTTCTCTTCCCATTTGCTTACCATTTCCAGCTCTTTAAGGGCTTTATACTCACTTAGCCAATTCTTTTAAATATGTGCCCTTATATTTCTAAATAGCATGTTCATATTGCTACTTCTTGATTAGTTTTATACACTATCTATTAACATCACCCTTGGGAAGCTGAGGATTCAGCTTACTTCCCATCCCCACTTACTTCCCATCTCCCTCAAGAGTTATATTGTAAGTTGTATTAGATCAGTTTTCAGTTTTTACATAAATTTAAAAATGTAAATGCGTTGGACAGTTAACTTGTTAGTATATAATGAATAATTTGTTCTTTCCCAAACAATATTTTACTTTCTTTGGAATTAAAAATTGCCTTAGGTTGTTTGTTTGTTTTAAACTTGGTACTTGTACTAAGTACATGTACTCCTTTCTATATGCTTAAACAAACTTACCTGTCCCTCCATCAGATGTGTAACTCTCATCTCAACCAATTCACTTCCCCAACTATTAGCCACTGAATCCATTTCATCTTCTTGAAAAAGTCTCTCCCAGAACTTTGGAGCAGGTCTGATCTGTACTCATTACTTTCCAGGTCTCTTTCACAGCTCATATGCTAGAATCTTCTTTATCATTATCCTGAGGATTCCCTTTGCCTTTGGATTCCCTGCTTTGGGAAAGTCATGTTATTCTGTTTCTTGGTTTAACTCCTTGTTTTGGTAAAGTATATCTTCAGTAATTATCAGAGAAAGGGTGAATTGGAGGTAAGTTTTTTAAGTCTTATACATCTGAAAATATCTTCAATCTACCCTCACTTTTTAATAGTTTGGGAATTAGGTATAGAATTGTAGGTTGCAAGGGGATGTTTTCATGGCCTTCTAGCTTTTAGTGTGGCTGCTGAAAGGCCCATTGGCATTCTGATTTGTTTCCTTATATAAAAACTGTTCTCTCTCTTTTCCTCTCTGTCTCTCTGGAAGCCTGTAGGATTTTCTCTTTGCCCCCATGTTATGAAATATCAAAGTTTTATGCTTTGAAGCACATCTGTTTTCATGCCCTGTTTCAGGTACTCAGTGGATCCTTTCAATCTGGTTAACTATGTTATTCAGTTTGGGTTATTTTCTCCCCCCCAAAAATTGTTTTTGGATGTTCCTTCTCTTTCTTTCTGAAACCCTGTTTTTCAGATAGTCATCCAGTAACTTTCATATCCTTCCCTTCTGATTTTCCACCTGAATTTTCTTCTGTATTGTCTGGGAGAGTTTCCCCAATTTTGTCTTTCAATCCTGTTTATTTGTGCTATCGTATGTTAATTTCTAAAAGCTCTTTTATCTGACCTTTAAATACTGAGTTTTAGTCTTGTGTTCTTATTTCATGAATGCAATACCTTCCCTTTCTTTCTGAGGGTATTAATCAGTGGTTTGTTATTTTCTATTTATTTTTTTATTTTGAAGTTTTATTCTTCCTGCACAATCTGTTTCCTCCAATTTTTAATTATTTTTCTCTTCTTTTTTTTGGTATTTGATTTTAACATTAAATGTTTTCTGCCATCTGGTGAACCTTGTCTCTTTGTATTAACAGTGGGGTATTAAACTATGGATGGGAAGTTTTGTAAGTATAAGGGGATATCATTTCTGCAGGGTGATCTTGTTGACTATTTCTTTGGGTGGCATCCATGCCAACATCTTTAAATCTTTTCTCTTCAGCTGCTCATATTCCCAACTAAAACCTCTCCTAGTGTCCTTCCAGTAGTCTGGCAGCTGAAGGGGAGAAGAATGCTTGGAATTTCTGTAGTAATTGTGTAAA
Source organism: Monodon monoceros (assembly GCF_005190385.1). NCBI lineage: Eukaryota > Metazoa > Chordata > Mammalia > Artiodactyla > Monodontidae > Monodon > Monodon monoceros. Next base: position 48,642,038 of record NW_021703770.1, read on the forward strand.
CTTCTGCTTTTCTCCCTGTTTTTAACTGCTCTCAAATTTGTTTGTCTATTAGCCCTGAGATATGCTGTTTTAGCTTTTCTAGAGGAAACTTCTCAAGACTTCTAGTGGGCCAGGGACAGTTGGGAATGGTAACACAGGAATCTGTTTCTTTAACAGACTTTCAGCCATTTATACCCTCTTTTCCAGAGGAACATAATGGCTTTGATTCTGAGACTTTTGGAGTTCTGTGGTTAAAACTGGACTTATTTCTAGGATGTGATAAGTCAGGTACACTTCTCCATCTGCTGTTTAGCTTCTAAAATTTTGTTCCCATTTTCTTTATGCCTAGGGATTTTCATTTTTTAAATCTGTCATTATTTTAATGCAGATTAAGGAGGGAGCAGAGCTCAATTCATGTGTTCAGTCCAACATCTGTAACCAGACACATCACCAGTCTAATACAAAGTGTAAGATAGCAGTTAGGTATTCAGGACAGAACTAGTAGCCACGTTATAGGTGGCAGCAGTCAGATCATCTGGAGCAATGTCTTCCATTCTGAATACCACACTCTGTAGTTGACAAACTATACAGTGACTAGAGAAGAGAGATGACAATATTTCAAGATGCAAAACTAAATGACATGAGAAGCAGCTGAAGAAATTACTGATATTTATCTAGAGAAAAGAAGGCGTCAAAGATGCTTTGACCAAGATTTGAATGCAGCTAAGTTGAGCATCTATGGGCCAATTATGTTGACTCTATTCAAAAGTTTTGGAAGGATGAGAATACTACAGATCTTTTATATATTTAATTGGCTGATACATCCACAAGGGATTAGATATTAAGCTTGGTTTCAGGGGACATAAAAAGAGCAACTGAACCAAGTGAAAGCAAAGTCCATTTTGGCTCCGTATAAGGAGAACTTACCATAGGAGTCTGAGACACAAATATGATCAAGGACCAAGCAAGTAACATAAATGTGTGAATTGGCTGGATAAAGATATTAGCAAACTGAAAAGTGCATGTCATGTATAATATGGCAGCAGTATTGAAAGTTTCCAATTTTTCAAAAGAAGTTATATATCTTGACATTTATCTGTAATATTCTAATTCTTGGACATTAATTTATTAAAAAAATTCTGTATCTTTTACCAAACATATGGGCAGGATGAATTTATCCTGATGGAACTGATGTGTGACATCTCTAGTGGTTAGGTCTAATGGATAGGGTAGGTTGGCTAATCTCATTGGAATTGTCCAAGTGAGTTTGGCTGGTCATATAGGAAGCACATCACTGAGAATAAAGTTGAATTAAAGAATGCCTAATTGCCTTTTCATATCAGAGAGTCTTTGACTGAAATTTGATTTTTTAAAAGATGTCATTGCTCATTGTATGATACTCAGTCTTCAGTTTTCCTTCTCACTCCTTTCACCCTTTATGGTCATTTTACATCACTGTGTAAAGCACATATAAATTGTGGTCTTCATATGTGGCAATTTATGATTCTCTTTTAAAAGAATTATCTAGGAATGAGGCACAATTGTAGGCTAAATTGATATGTGTTATTTGTTGTTTTCAATAATCTATAGTCACCATATCCCAAAGTAATGTTATTTGAATTATTCAAATAGGAAAAAATAACATATGCAGGGTGGATTCATACTAATCATAATTTAAAAGCTGGAATATATGTTTGAGGCCATAGTCCCTTCCTCTACTTTACATTTGAGGGGCTTGAGACCTAGAAGAGTTAAATGACCTGCTAAATCGTGTCCAGTGCATAGTACATGGTGTTGGAAAAGTCATAAAAGTTAGAGAAAACATGACCTTGTTCTGAGGAAGTTTACAACATCAAAGGAAGAGATAGGATGCCATGCAAACATCTATTAGCAGTAATTTAAGGTACAGAGAATCCAAAATTATGTCATTATACCTCGTTACAATAATTCCTGATAGCTTAGGAATTCACTTCAAACGAAAAAAAAAAGTGATCCTGTGAAACTTGAACTCAGGGCAAGCTCCATGCTGTGTGGCTTTATCCTGTTTGTAACCCTCCATCTCCTTCCTGCCACTATTCTATGCTGGAAACTTTCATCATCAAATGACTAAGAGTAAACTGGGAATGAGAGATGTATAAAAGAGCAATAGTGAAGAATAAATGTTAACTACCGTATAATTGGCTTGCAACCAAATAAACATTAAAATGGGTGTCTCCTTAAAGTTAATAAGGAAGTACTGAGCAATTAAAAAGAATTTTAATGTATTTCTCGCCACTTTCCATAATGTAGTATTGACTCCGTACAGCCCTGCTTTCTTTTCATAAAGAAAATATAGAAAATGATCATCTTATCTCCATAAATATGAATACTGTTCAGGAGACAATTACTACAAAACTGAAATTACAAATTAAATAATTCCACTTTCTTCCTGACATGTTCAAGTAAGAAAGACATAAATATCAAAGGCCTAAGCCTATCATTTTAAAAATAACTGTCTCATGACTGGGAAAGTTTAAGCATGTACAGAAATAAGGTGACAGCCTTTCATGAAAAGAAAATGCAAGCTTTGAATTTTAGTGTCTTGTTTATAGATGATTTTCTAAGAAGATATGTGGAAGGTATTATTCATTGCAGGAAACTGGAAATTATAATATGATGGAATAAGGATCACGTTTTTCTCGTTGAGGTGATTTATATTTAAATGAGTTCTCCATAATCCTTTAAACTGAAGTGCAAATTGGTTATCAAAGTCCTTTGCTGTAAGGGTTGTTTTACATAATAATGAATTTCACAGAAGTTCCTCAAAGGGAAATATTGATTTAGGCAACATCACAGGGTATTTCAATTCCAGCAACACTTTAGATTAATGCCATAGACAGCATATAAAAAACTTTCTAAAATCTAAATTTCTCTATTAAGAAGTGTAGGCAGCATATTTTTTCTCGATAGAAAATATAACAGAAGTTTTTAATAAAAATGAGCCTATTTTATCTACTATTTATTTACCACTTCTAATGCACATTAACTTACCAAAAGTTAATGAGAATCTACCATGTGCTAGGTATATGGCTTATTGTTTTAGAAATAGGCTGCATGATAGTAGTAGGAAATATTCGTTTGCCTATATATGTTTATGTTACTAACAAGACCAAATAGCACCAAATATTGAGCCTTTACTCTATGTTAGTTACTGTACTATACAACTTACATGCGCTACTTTACTCATTTCTCACGTTGCCAGGTAGCCATTACTGTCCTCATTTTATAAATGAGAAAACTGAGGCTAAGAAGTTGTGAGGATTTGAACCACAGTATATTTCTGTCACCCATTATGCTGTAACACTACCTCACTGCTGGCTTCTTTTCAGTCTTGAACTCTGCATGCCTCATTACCAGAAGGTAAGCTCTAGTCGTCTCCCCAGTGATACAGTCAACAAACAGGCAGGTTCCTCTTTGTTGTAACTCAGTGGTCCTAGATCCCAAGTGGTTCTCATCAGTTAGTTGTTACCCAGGTAGCCTCGCTTCAGGGAAATCCTGGGACCAGCCCATGGGTGGAACCTGAGATTGTTCCAATGTTCCTATAACATTGGAAAGGGCAGTGCTTTCACTCACAAGACCTGGGTTTGAAACCTAGGTCTATCACAAACTATTTACGTGGCTATGGAAAAGTCAGTTTACCTCCTTGAACCTTCATTTTCTCATCTGCAAAATGCAGAGGCCAGATTTGATCAATGGTTTTCAAAACTGTATTGTTTATTTTTGAAAAAGTGAAGCCTTTTAGCAAATGAAGTCTTATGTTGAATCTCAACATATATACAGGTAGAACTACACCGTTTGCAGCAAAGGCTGGGTTTGGAGGAGGCATGAGTTCATCTGCCTCCTGGGTGTTCTTCTAGCACTCATCTCATCTCCAAGGAGCCTCTGAGGCATCAAAGACCCTGCAGAATACAATTTGCAAATTATGAACTAGCTCATCTCTAAGTTTATGTCAGTTCTCATAGTGTATGATTTAAAAACTGTCTGTTGCCATATAAAAGGGTACTAGAATTTTATTAGCATGGATTGAGGGCCAGGGAAGATAATTCAAAGGAGAGAGTACATTAAGTTAAAGAAGTAAGTCAAATGATGTGGCCTCGGGTGGCCAGACATACTGTTGATACCGAGATCCTGCAAATGTGTTCTGAAGTTTTGCAGAGTTGCAGCAATGCAAGAGTGGGGCTTTATAATCATGGTTTTTGAAATCTGTTAAATTTTGCTGCAGTTAATTTAATGAAATATGAATATAATTTTAGCCCAATAGAACATTTCATTAATTGATTTAATTTTCTTAAAGGTTACTTGATATTGAGATGTAAACTTTTAATTATGATCCAACTGTTACTTATTATTAGCATCAAAATATTTTCCTTTTTTCCCTTCTTTTTAAAAATATGAATTTTAGGCAAATTGGCTCACCTTCTCTAAAAAGTTAAAAATCAGATTCCATCATTGCAAGTCTAAGCTTAAAGACTGTATTCACGTAAATGTACTAAACTCTATTAAACTCAGCCAGTATCCCTCTGGGCCTGTGCTGTCTCCGTGATTGACACTGTTTCAATGGTTTAATTCTGACATGTCTGTGGCCACAGATCTTTTTCACTTACCTGCCTCCGCCTTCTGCTGCTTCTCAATCTTCTCCAGGCGCCCTAACAAGGAGTCAATTTTAGTTTTGATCTGGGTTAATTCTTTCTTGATTGTCTGTAATTCATCTGATTTCACTGGAAAGGGGAAAAGGGAAAGAATGCAACAGAATGTCAAATGCACCACGACCCACTTAGAGCACAACTCACAGACACCCCATGTTTTCTCAGGACTGTGTCACATCACATAGGATACTTTTCAATCTTATCTGTTTCTCATTGCTTCCAGTGATCTTGCAATACTGGATGACTTTGCCAATTACAAGCAGTGATTCCCAGCGATGTGAACATTTGATACTAAATCTTTTCACTGAAAGTTATGCAATGGGATAGAGGAATCTAGAAATGTTTTATACACTAACTAAAGATACTAAATTCAGTGCAAATGGTAGAGTAAATCTGTACTGTAAGACAGATTCAGATTGAGGAATGATTAAATCATGACAGGTATGCTTTGAGAACTATGATACTGCTTTGAGGACTATGTTGTAATGTATATTTCAGTGATATTTTTAATCCAGTTCCTTAGTGATTGATTGAAACCAAGACATAACATTTGTCCTCTAAAGAAGTGTCTTAAATGTTAGAGAAATCTCTCCAACTTGCTGTACTTTTGCTACTTTCTTTGTTAAAAACTGCAGCAATGGGTTGTGTGTGTGCCTCTTTTTAAGCCCTGGGGCTTCGAAGGAAAGGAAATTCACTGAAGTCTCCACTGATATTTTCTACAGTCGTGGCTCCTTTTCCAGGTTTTGAGTGTTTAATGGGACTATCTAAAAATGGAACTAACACAAGATTGACTACTTTTAATTTGGCAAATAAGGATGTTAAACACAACAAACATCCTACTATCAATGATAAGATAAGGTCAGTTTCCTATTTTAAGGTCAATCCTTTCAATGAAGTATGTTGATGTTTATGAAAAATTCACTGCACTGTTCTTATTTTCTCATTTCTTTGAGAATCACTGGAAACTTTGTCATGAGCCCTCAATAATGAGATCAAAGATTTTTAAAGCTATAAATCTAGAAGAGCTAAACCTGTCTATGAGCATTCATTAGGTGAGTTTTTGGGTATCCATGCCTCAGCAGGGAGCTATGCTTCAATATCTGGAGTAAAGATCTTGATTTCAGTCTATTATTCTTTTCTGTCACTTTTCCTTTCAAGTTTATAATAAACTTGGCTTGGATATTCCTGAAGAAATTGAGTGTTTAGCTTGATTGATTCTTTAGTCTTCAGAATTTTTTTCTAAGTAGTTAAAAACTAAAGGCAATATATGTTTGCTTGAAATAGCGGTAGTTGTCAACTAAGGCATATGATATAATCTATATGATAAATTATGTATCAATATACACTAATTGCTCAAAGGAAGAATAGATTTTTTCCAATATAAACATGAAAAAACATTTTCTATTATAAAACCAGAATTTTTTCATAACAAGCAGATTTTTATTTATGTTACAAAGTAGTTTGCAAAATAAAAACTACAAGAATAAGCGATCCTGTAGAGAGTTCCTATTATGAAGAACCAGACTGAAAGTGGAACACAGTTTAAAATAGAAAATTGCTCCTATGGCAATTATTTCTAAGACATCAAAGTGCCATTGTTGAATCACAGCTATATTTGAAACATCATCTGTCACAATTGTAAATTGATTCAGCTTTGAAGAATGATTTTCATTTCCTTTGATGGAAGCATTTCATGTAGTTTTACTTAAACCTATCAAATTTAATAGAAAATATTTTACCTTAAAACATTAGATTTCAGTGCAGGAGAAATGGGACTGTGGCTGGAAACAAATGGGATGTATTTTTTAGTAAGTGAAGTCACTCCTCAACCCAGAAATGAGGTTGACTCTCTCCTTAAAAAACATAACTAAACAAATCACTAATACCCTATTTAGTAGAAACTATATTGAGACTTACGTCTAACACTGTAGAAATGTCTTTTAAGATCAGAGCGATATCATTATAAAATTTGGGGCTACTTAGTTAATGGGATTCAAGCTTAGATACAGCTAAGGATGTAATCCAGACATCCTATCTGCTCTTTCCTGGTCCCTCCCAGGGAATGTTGAATCAGTCTCCAGCCCTGTGCAAACTGCCCAGCTCCAATCTTGGAATGGCTAGCAGCAAATGCTCACCATGGTCCTGGAAAACAAGGCTTAGAAATAGTCTTGCTTCTTAAGCAATTGTGAAAGTTGTTTCCTTACTGCATTCAGTGCTCTGCTTGGGAGAAGGCTGCCCGCTCACCTGGCCTAGTTGGTTGTAGCCCTGTTGCTCCCTCCTTCAGTTGTATTCATTTTCTATAGATGGAATATGGTGTTGTGCTGTTGTGTCTGGATTCCAGATGATATTGCTGGTATAAGCCACCTCTGTGTCTGATATACTTCTCTTTCCAATCTTTTCTGACTTTTTCTACTTTTGGGGGGGCTCCTGTTAACAAATTTTCCACTGAACCATGGATTAAGCTCCTGTCTGTTTTTACTTACTCTATCAAAATAGATGTATATTTTATAACTATAGATTTCCAAACCTAGAATTTTAAAAATCTTTGCAACTTGGATTTCTGATATTTTTTTTGAAAATTAAAGTCAGTTCAGGGTTAAGGAGAGTCTTAGGTGTAAAACATCCCTGTCCATTTTCTTTTCTTTTCTTTTTATATCTTTCTTTTCACATCTTTCTTTTCCTATCCATTTCCACTGCACTCTCAATTGGGCTTCTGCTTTTAGTTCACCCGGCCTCTTACATAGTGAACTCAGAGTAATATATATAAAAGTCATAAGTCCTCCCTACTGAAAACTTCCAGAATGTCCCCATTTCTATAGGAAAAAGACCAAAAGCACACATGCACCAACTCTTTAAACTGGTATTTAGAGTTTGCTCCAAAGTATATTTCCAGGTGTATATTCCATTTCTTATTAAAGCAAACTCTTCACTTGAACAGAACAGCTTAATGCTTAATCTAAGAGTATATGGAACCAGATAGACTCTAGTTTGCATCTATGTCCATTGGAGAGCCACTTGTAATCACTAAGATTTAGATTCCTTATCTTTAACTTCCATCCTTTACCCTAAAGGCTTGTTATAAGAATTTAATGAGATAATGAACATAAAGCACTTTAGCACCATGATCAGAATATCACCAGGTAAAATACATGGTAGAAGCAGAAGCTATTATTATTATTATTTACATGCCTATTCCAGCAAAGACTTTCTCTCCCCAAATATGTCTACCTGCCTTTTGGAGCTTAGTTTTAGTCTTGCCTCCCCTATTAATTCTTCTTCATTTAACCCACTGAAGGGTGTATCTCTTACCTGTAATCTATTTAACAGCATCTCACATTTACTGCTAGACACATATTGCTAGTTGATTTTTCCTTTATATATCTACTTTTCATATTAACTTGCAAACTTCTTGAGAGTGAAGACCTAATTAGGCATTGAAGAATTTTAGGAGTCACGCTTTTCTGTGTTTTAATAAGCTCCTTCTCCTCTTATTGGCCGATGAGGTTCCTGATGCTTACCATGAAGTCCTAGGCTGTGAAGTCTGTCCTCCTTAATTAAAAAAATGATATTAACAGGTTTAAGAAGATATCCTATATCAAATTGGTACCTAATGAAAACTTTTTGTCTTCTCATCATATACCAGATGCACAAAAAATTATTCAGATTCCTGGGTAAATTATTCAGATTTCTGATGATACAACTTTTCAAAAAGAAGGAATATTGGATGGTTGTATGAAGCAAGACACATTACTGGATTTACCCCATCATAGGCTCTCTACAACCAAATTTTTTGAATGAAGAGAGGGCATCCAATTACTTCTTTCCACTTTCTCTCCCTCCCTCCCTCTTTCCCTCCCTCTCCTTCCTTCCTTCATTAATAGAACTTGCATTCTTAACAGAACTTAGTTCAGTGTATTAAACACAGTAAGAATTACCAAATACCAGAAAATTTGTAGGTATGTGTATGTAGATATGGTTACACTGCATGCCAACTTCAAACAGACCAACAAATTTTATTAAAAGCTTTGTGTATGTGCTGGACACTACTTTTGAGTTGCCTGTATATTGGGGAGATAGATAAGCAAAGAGGAAGTACAAAAAGAAAATTAGCATGGAAATATGCCTTTTCTCCAGAAGCACTATGAGGAAAGAATACGAAAGTAACCCATGCCTGTGGTAACAACTCTTTCCTCAATTCCACCTAGTACTCTAAATCCATAATCCTCATTTTTTAAGATACATTGGCAGAGGATATAACACCATTATTTATATTTATATAGAGTATTAGTGCGAGTCAGGAGTATTTCTTTTGCTAAGAATAATAACGAATACTTTAAATCAACTTGCTGCTATACAATTTTCCCCTGATATAGACAAGCTAGAGGCTTGGGAAAATGAGATCTAATTACTGAAGATTATGAATCCTGCAATTTAAAAATTATGAATTTTAGAATTTGAGAAAATTGCTTTATTTCCAAGCCAGCTCCAAGTTACCATCTCTTGCCTCATCTTCTTCTTGCTTTTCTAATTATCTTAGTCTCTACGTAGTCACACCTGTTCAGTGTCCCTTGAATATGTCTTGTGTTTTCAGACATCCATACCTTTGTTTCTGTTGTTTTCACTGGCCTGTCTTACACTCTCATCTTCCTCACCTAGTAAATGCCATTTAATACTTAAATATTCAGCTCAAATGCTACCTACATTGTAAAGTCGTCCTCAACTTTTGATCATTTTCTTCAACAATCTCATCCTCCTCCCAGCCATACTTCTTTCAGATGATTCTTTGCATGATCATTTCTTTAAATGTTTCTCTCCATGACAAGAGCAGGAACTACTCTCATTTTTTTTAAACTGCTCTCATTTTTTAACTCAAGTGTGTAACATATTCGCTCAACAATATTTATGGAGACCCATTATTGTCAGGCTCCTTGCCAGGAGCTGGGGATGTATTAGTTAACAAGAGAGATGAAAGTCCCTGAAATTGTGGAACTCCCATCTAGGTGTGGAAGAAGACAATAAACAAACATCTATATATCTATATCTATATCTATATATGGGAGGGAGATAAAGAGGTTTGCAGCAATTTTCTTTACAAGTATACATTTAACACAATGAAAAAAACACTGATATAGCTAAGTCTAGTTAATAGTAGTGTAACAATATGTATCATTTGATAATTATATTATCTTAAACTACAAACTACACTGATTCAAACTACAGTGAAATATACACCTCCAGATGGGGAAAAAATAATGAAGACAAGAAGTTAGGGAAGGCCTTGTTAGGGAGTGACATTTGTCATTTTATACAGGTTGGTCAGGGAAAGCTCCACTAATAAGGTGACATTGGGGGAAAAGTTTCAGTAAGGGGAGAAAGCAAGTCATGGGAATGTCTACGGATGGTGGGATGGGGGAAATATGAGGCAGAGGAACGATAAACGCAAAGGTCAGAGACAAGCATGTACTTGGGGTGTGTAAGGGACAGCAAAGAGGTCAACGTGGCTGGAGTGGAAAGAGCAAGTGGGAGAAGAGTATGAACAGTCAGGAGGTAAGGCGGGGACTTGAGAAAGGGAAAAACACATGGAGAATATTGTACAGAGTCTTTATGGCCAGAGTAACACTGTGACTTTTATTCTGAGTCATGTAGGTGTCACTGATTTACCTGAAGAGCATCATTCTGACTTCGTGTTGCGAAAAGACTGCAGAAGGGCAAGGGTGGAATCAGTGAGATCACTAAGAAGCCTGTGGATTATAATTCAAGCGAGAGATGTCAGTAGATTGGATCAGACCAAGATATTAGCAGTCAGGTTGTGAGAAGTAGATGAATTCTGCGTATATTCTAAAGATGGAGGGGAAATAATCTGCGGATGATTAGAAGTAAAGTATAGGTGAAAGAGGGGAGTCAAAGAGATCTCCAGAATTTGGGGTCTGAGTAACTGGAAGGGTGGACTTGCCATTTGCTGGGATAAGGAAGACTTGTAGAAGTTCAGGTTGAGGGGGAAGATCAGAGGGCCAGTTTAGACTTGATTGTGAGATGCCTATTTGTGTCCAAATACAAGTGATAAGTAGGCAGTGGGGTATATAAGCCTGGAGTTTATGGGAGTGATCAAAGGTACAAAAATAAATTTGTCAGTAACCAGTTAGAGAGCTGGTATTTCAAGTTAATATAGAGGAAGAGTTTGCCCTCGTAGTTGAGTATACACACATATTGCTGTTTTAGAAGACATCAGTAATATTACCTTCAAAAGAAAATGTCTTTTACTCTTTCCTCTAGATAAGTTCAACAAAAAGAAAATTGCAAAAAATTATAAACAAAAGAAAACATACTGTCATAAAAATCTTTGGTTGTCCGGTTGAGTACAATAGTTTATTTTTGTATGGGTGATTACCAGACTTGAATTTAGAATTATTCTTCAAGATCAGCAAAATGATAAATTGAAAAACAACTAACAGAGTTCCTAGGATAGACTCTTTTAGCTTGTTTTTAGACTCTAGAGAAGCTAGGAGCCAGGTTATATCATACAGATAATCAAATATTTTTCTTAAACTATCACTGTAGTTTTTAGTTAGAAAAAAAATAAAGAAGCCACCTTAAATCATTTCAGACTTGCTCTGTCTAAACAGTTCATTGATTTGGTGATAAATATTACTGTGTTTTGATAACAGTCAACAAAATGATATCTGTGCCTTTTGCTGTCACGTGAGATATAATCCAAAAAGGAAATTAGGCACACAGAATGACACCATTTGCCTATATCAAAAAATGTGTGCTTCTCTGATTTATGTGGTGAAAAGTATTTAAATTTATTTTAATCACCTGTGGGGTAAGTCTATCCAGGGACAAATGAAGACTCTTAAGCTAACTGTCTAGATCAGTGGTTCTTAACAAAGGGTAATATTGCCCTGCAGGGGACATTTTACACTGTCTGGATACTTTTTTGATTGCCACAACTTGGAGAGGGTGGTGCTACTGGCATCTAGTGGGCATTTGGTCTGCTAAATGTCCTACAGTGTACAGGTTAGCCCCCAACGCCACACCAAAGAATTATCTGATCAAACAAATACGAAGCCTTGGAAGCCCTGGTCTAAATAATTATATATACCCTCCATCACCAACACTGTGTTTCCTATGAACTATTAAGAAAATTTAAAAATGTTTATAATCATGTGACCTTTAACAATAATTCACGTTAATTTATATTACTCTTTTAATTTCCCCCCAGCCTTTGATAAATTATATAAATATCAAAAAATATAATTTGCATAGAACTTAAATTTATCAATCACTTTTATATACACTATTTCATCAATAAGAAAGCTGAGAATCTGACAATTTACATGAAAATCTCAAAGCCCTAAAATTTATGATTTTATGTAATGTAGTAATCAGAACAGGTGGAGTTCAGGTTCAAGCTTAGGTCTTCCAACTATAAACTAATATGCAGAAGAAGCTAATTTGCCAGTCTAGGAAATATTTTTCAGAAGTCAGACTTTGGAGTGGGGTGGGAGGAACTAGGAGATTGGGATTGACACATACACACTATTGATACTATGTATAAAATAGACAACTAATGAGAACATATTGTATAACACAGGGAGCTCTACTTAATGCACTATGGTGACCTAAATGGAAAGGAAATCCAAAAAAGAGGGGATAGGGGCTTCCCTGGTGGCGCAGTGGTTGAGAGTCCGCCTGCCGATGCAGGGGACATGGGTTTGTGCCCCAGTCCGGGAAGATCCCACATGCCCCAGAGCAGCTGGGCCCGTGAGCCATGGCTGCTGAGCCTGTGCTCCACAACGGGAGAGGCCACAACAGTGAGAGGCCCGTGTACAGCAAAAAAAAAAAAAAAAAAAAAAAAAAAGAGGAGATATATGTATAGCTGATTCATTTTGCTGTACAGTAGAAACTAACACAACATTGTAAAGCAACTATACTCCAATATCAAGTAATTAAAAAAACAAAAGTCAGACTTTAAAGAATTTTGCTAAAAAAGTGAAGCAATTGAAGTAATTCTCAATTTATATATGTAAATATAATTCGGCAGTTACCACCCCTATGAATGGAATTTTCTAGAAAAAGCAATTACATATACGTGCATGTGTATGCATTCATAGTACCTATGCCTATGTACACTTATACCAATTATTTATGTATATTTTTAGAAAGTGAAAATGAAATGGGGAATGAATGTATTATTTTATTCAATAACTATTCATTAAATACCTACTGTATGCATCCATGCATCTAACATTTCACTAGCAGCTGCACATATACCATATCACTTAGATAAACATACAAAGTATATATTATTAAAGTTGTTCTATGGATTAGAAAAGTGAATGTTAGAGAAGTTAAGTAATGTGTTTAAGGTAGCCTAGCAAAGAGGCAACAGAATCAAGTTTAGAGTGGGCTGCCTGATTCCAAAGCTGTGCTTTATCCTTGCTTGTTTGATTTTTTTTGTCCCAAGCCTGCCTCCTTGTTCTCATGGAGTTTACAATTAGTGGAGCCAAAAAAAATAGGTAAACAACTTATTATAATACATAAGAACATAAAATATGTAAAATCATGGAGGAATAAATTAAATGTGCCTATTGCTTGATGTTGAAGTTACTTTTTGGTCTTCCCTACCAGACTGTAAGATCTTGAAAATGAAAGATCCTGTCTATTTTGTCTATGGAATATTTGTTTCTTAGGGGTCACATCTATTTCATCTATGGAACATCAGTTTGGTGGTAATTGAAATTATGTTAACTATGTGAGTAAAAACAGAAGCAAAATTAATTTCCATATGGTTAGATCACTGATCATAAAAATATTCATGAAAAAATGGAGACTTGAACTAAGACTGGAAAGATACTTTGGATTTCAGCAAGGAAACAAGATCTTCTAAGTAAAGGAAGAAGCAAATCTTAAAGAGCTTGGAAACATGCATCAACATCCTGGCCTCTTTTAAACCCTGGAGTGCAGGTCAGAATTTGTCCCCTTGTTTCACTAACTCAAGATATTCTATAACTAAGTAGCATTTCTAAAGAAGTAGTTCATAGTCAACTGTGAAATATATAAAAAACCAAAAGGAAAATGCAAAAAGCCAAAATAATATTGGTGACACACATTCCATAAGTAATTAAGAATATATGTTGTGCAATGCAAAAGTGACTTGAAGGATACATTTGTAATCTAAAATGGAGAGATTAGATGTCCATAAAAATAGGTATAAAATTAAGTAGAAGGGCTTAAGTCTCCTAATAAGAAGATTAACAAGTGGTTTGGCTTTAGAGGACAGACGATACCTTTGTAGCACAAAAGGGTTCAAACTTGTTTCATAAGAATGACATTAACTTGAGCCAGACCTTGCAAGACAGGTAAAATCATTAATAACGCTTATTTGTATGTAAGAAGATAATGAGTTGATAACACATTTCTTGAGATAAAGGAAAGGGCTTTCAGATGGAAGTACCTGAACATGAGTTTTGAAACATTTAAATAAGTCTTCCATTAAGCTAGGAGAAGAGTAAGGGGAAAACTGGGAATGGAAGTACCAGATCAGATATACCTGGATGACTACACTGAAGAGTTTGGATTCTTACTTAGTAAATGGTAGTAATTTGGAATCCTGAGTGAGGAATTGACAAAGCACTTGGTTTAGAATAATCCTGTAGTTGGGCATGTAATTAATGAGATTAAGGAGAGCACAGAGTCAAGAAAACTAGTTTTAAGAGACTATTAGAGTAGTCAAGGACTGCTTATTAGGACCAGACCTAGGAAAAGAGCAGAAGAGGAAGAAGCAGAAGAAGTAAGAAATGTTAAGGTTTATTGATTGGACCTAATGCTCACAAACTTTTATAATCTCACAGTGGAATGATTAACACTTTTCTGGAACTGTTAGTGGAGTACAAAGAAAAGCATAAGCTCTACAGTAAAACTGAGAAAACCATCTCAAATGTTCAAAAGCTATGTTGATATAAAGATTCTGCTGAACCTTTTATTTGCCTTCTTTTCTGTCTGTATTTTTAAATCTGGTTATGCTAATGAGCCGCATTAAACCCTAGTGAACAAGCCAAGCACAGATGCTCACAAATGTATTTATTTATTATAAACACATTGTAATTGTTTTGGTTGGGCTGCTGTGTATCTAAATATTAGGTTGTGATCTTAGCAGGGACTTATTACTCTCTTTATACAAAGTGCTCATCAACATCCAGACACTGAAGCCATGTGTGTCTGAGAAATCCAGTGTGTTTACCAGGATGAGCTAAATGGGCCTTAATTTCATTCTCAGCTAATTACTTAACTGAAAAAATATCCAAGAACTTGGCTATTAAAATAACAGAGCTGAAGCATGTGCCAGGATCTCCACATTTTGTTTAGGCTTTATATGCACATAACTTTTTGTTATGGGCTGAATTCTGTACCTCCCTCAAATTTTATATATGAAGGTTCTAGCCCCACCAGCTTCCAAACTGTCACTGTATTTAGACATAGGGCAGTTAAAGAGGTAATCAAGTTAAAAGGAGGTCAGTAGATCCAGTAAGCCCTAATCCAATATGACTAGTGTCCATATAAGAAGAGGAAATTTGGAAACATAAACACAGAGGGCAGATGATGTGAAGACTCAGGGAGAAGATGACCATTTATAAGCCAAGGAGAGGGGGCTGACACAGACCCTTCCCTCAAGGCCCTCTGAAGGAACCAATATGACCCACACCTTGATCTCCAACTTCTAACTTCTAGAACCGTGAGGAAATAGATTTCTGTTCTTTAAGCCATCTAGATTGTGGTACTTTGTTATGGCAGACTTAGCACATGAATATAACGACCATATAAATTTCTTAAACTATCATTTTGATCAGGTAGCACTTTGCTGAGAGTCTTTTCCCTCAGTCCTGGATGAAATTCCAACCCTTCAATATTCTCCACAACTTTTCACTGTCCTGTTATCCATCTTTATCTTTCATTTTGCTTAATCATAATATTCTCAGTTTCTTAACTGACATTATTAGTGATAAATCTTTGCTTCAGATAAAAATAATAACAGTTATTATTATGTATTATTATTAAGACTTTAATAACAGGAGACACTGTTCTAAGAGCTTTACATGTATTAACTCATTTAATCCTCACAAAAACTTTATGGAGAAGGTGGTAAAATTATCATCCCCATTTTATAGATGGGGAAACTAAGGCACAACAAACAATGTATCTTGTCCCAAAATACACAGCTAATAAATGGCAGAGCCACTACTGGATTCCAGTTATAGCAGTTTCATATCCCATACTCTTAATTGCTATTCTCTGCTGTACCACTCCTACAACTAATAGTAATAATAAACTTCACTGACATTGACTATTTGACAAGACTTGCCTAAGCTATGCATAAGTAATTTAATTCCCATGACAAACTATTGGATATACAGTATTATTATTTCCATTTTACAGATAGAAAATAGAGGCATATAAGGATTACAGGATTTCCTCAAGACCACAGTGCCTGTATGTTGTGGAACACAAATTCCATACCAGGCAATCTGAAAGCAAAGCCTCTGTTCTTCTCCACTCAGAAAAGTAGGAGACTCTCTTATTCTATTTTCACCCAGAAAAGTAGGAGACTCCAACCAGAAAAGTAGGAGACTCTCTTATTCTCTTTTCAAATCCACGTATCCTTCTAAACTCAATTCAGTATTCTCTATTGAGCCCTCTCTAAACCCTCTGTCCAGAAACATAAAAGCAGAATATGTAATTAGGCCAAAATAACAGATGAAATGGGATGTTTAATGATACTTGGCAGGATATTAACATTGTTTATCTGATTGATGCTTCATCTCTATATTAAAATCATGGGGAGGGGTGCTTCAATATTGTGGGGTAGTAAGACATGGAGATCAACTTTCTCCACACAAATACATCAGAAATACATCTACATGTGGAACAACTCCTACAGAACAACTACTGAACGCTGGCAGAAGACCTCAGACTTCCCAAAAGGCAAGTAACTCCCCACATACCTGGGTAGAGCAAAAGAAAAAAAAAAAAAAGGGAGACAAAAGAATAAGGATGGGACCTGCTGTTCTGGGAGGGAGCTGTGAAGAAGGAAAAGTTTCCACACCCTAGGAAGCCCCTTCACTGGCGGAGACGTGAGGTGGCGGTGGGGAAGCTTCAGAGCCATGGAGGAGAGCACAAGAACAGGGGTGCAGAGAGCAAAGCAGAGAGATTCCCATACAGAGGATCTGTGCCAACCAGCACTCACCAGCCTGCGAGGCTTGTCTGCTCACCTGCCGTGGCAGGTGGCGGCTGGGAGCTGAGGTTCGGGGCTTCGGAGGTCATATCCCAGGGAGAGAACTAGGGTTGGCTGCGTGAAAACAGCCTGAAGGGGTTAGCACCACAGCTAAACGGAAGGGAGTCCAGGAAAACGTCTGGAACTGCTTAAGAGGCAAGAGACCATTGTTTTCGGGTGAGCGAAGAGAGGAGATTCAGAGCACTGCCTAAACGAGCTTCAGATACAGGCACGAGCCGTGGTTATCACCACGGACACCAGAGACGGGCATGAAACACTAACGCTGCTGCTGCAGCCACCAAGAATCCTGTGTGCAAGCACAGGTCACTATCCACACCTCCCCCCAACCGGCAGCCTGAGCAGCACGCCACTGCCAGGGTCCCGTGATCCAGGGACAACTTTCCCAGGAGAACATAGGGCGTGCCTCAGGCTGTTGCAACATCATGTTGGTCTCTGCCGCTGCAGGCTGGCCCTGCATTCTGTACCCCTCCCTCGTCCCAGCCTGAGTGAACCCAAGCCCCCAAATCAGCCCCTATTTTAACCCCGTCGTCTCTGGGTGGGGAACAGACGCCCTCAGGCGACTTACATGCAGAGGTGGGGCCAAAACCAAAGCTGAACCCCAGGAGCTGTGTGAACAAAGAAGAAAACGGAAAATTTCTCTGAGCAGCCCCAGGAGCAGTTGGTTAAATCCCCACAATCAACTTGATGTACCCTACATCTGTGGAATACTTGAATAGACAACAAATCATCCCAAAATTGAGGTGGTGGACTTTGGGAGCAAGTGTAGACTTGGGGTTTGTTGTATGTGACTGACGTGTCAGATTTTTATGTTTATCTTAGTATAGTTTTAGTGCTTGATATCATTGGTGGATTTGTTTATTGGTTTGGTTGCTCTCTTTTATTTTTTTATTACATTATAATTTTTTTTAAATTTTAATAATATTTTTATTTTAATTATTTTATTTTTAAAATTTATTTATTTATTTTTTCTTTCTTTTTTTTTTCTCCCTCTTCTTCTGAGCCAGGTGGCTAACAGGGTCTTTGTGCTCTGGCCTGGTGTCAGGGCTAAGCCTCTGGGGTGGGGTAGCCGAATTCAGGACATTGGACCACGAGAGACCTCACAGCCCCATATAATACCAATTGGCAAGAGTTCTCCCAGAAATGTCCATCTCAATGCCAAGACCCAGCTCCACTCAATGGCCAGAAAGCTACAGTGCTGGACTGCCTATGCCAAACAACTAGCAAGATAGGAACAAAACCCCACCCATTAGCAGAGAGACTGTCTAAAATCACACTATGTTCACACACACCCCAAAACACACCACCGGACATGGCCTTGCCAACCAGAAAGACAAGAACCAGGCCCATTCACCAGAACACCGGCACCAGTCCCCTCTACCAGGAAGCCTACACAAGCCCCTGAATCAATATTACCCCCTGGGGGAAGACACCAAAAACAACAAGAACTATGAACCTGTAGGCTGCAAAAAGGAGACTCCAAACACAGTAAGTTAAGCAAAATGAGAAGGCAGAGAAATATGCAGCAGATGAAGGGGCAAGGTAAAAACCCAGCAGACCAAATGATGAAGAGAAAATAGGCAGTCTACCTGAAAAATAGGTAATGATAATAAAGATGATCAAAAATCTTGGAAAAAGAATGGAGAAAATAAAAGAAATGTTTAACATGGACCTAGAAGAACTAAAGAGCAAACAAACAATGATGAACAACAAAATAAATGAAATTAAAAATTCTCTAGAAGGAATCAATAGCAGAATAATTGAGGCAGAAGAATGGATAAGTGACCTGGAAGATAAAAGAGTGGAAATAACTACTGCAGAGAAAAATAAAGAAAAAAGAATGAAAAGAATTGAGGACAGTCTCAGAGACTCCTGGGACAACAATAAATGCACTAACATTAGAATTATAGGGGTCCCAGAAGAAGAAGAGAAAAAGAAAGGGACTGAGAAAATATTTGAAAGGTTTGTAGTTGAAAACTTCCCTAATATGGGAAAGGAAATAGTTAATCAAGTCCAGGAAGCACAGAGAGTCCCATACAGGATAAATCCAAACAGAAACATGCCAAGACACATATTAATCAAACTATCAAAAATTAAATACAAAGAAAAAATATTAAAAGCAGCAAGGGAAAAACAACAAATAGCACACAAGGGAATCCCCATACGGTTAACAGCTGATCTTTCAGCAGAAACTCTGCAAGCCAGAAGGGAGTGGCAGGACATATTGAAAGTGATGAAGGAGAAAAAACTACAACCAAGATTACTCTACCTAGTAAGGATCTCATTCAGATTTGATGGAGAAATTAAAAGCTTTACAGACAAGAAAAGCTAAGAGAATTCAGCACCACCAAACGAGCTTTACAACAAATGCTAAAGGAACTTCTTTAGGCAAGAAACACAAGAGAAGGAAAAGACCTACAGTAACAAACCTGAAACAATTAAGAAAATGGTAATAGGAACATACATATCGATAATTACTTTAAATGTAACTGGATTAAATGCTTCAAACAAAAGACATAGACTGACTGAATGGATACAAAAATAAGACTCATATATATGTTGTCTACAAGAGACCCACTGCAGGCTTAGGGACACATACAGATTGAAAGTGAGGGGATGGAAAAAAATATTCCAGGCAAGTGGAAAACAAAAGAAAGCTGAACTAGCAATTCTCATATCAGACAAAAGAGACTTTAAAATAAAGACTATTGTAAGATGCAAAGAAGGACACTATGTAATAATCAAGGAATCAATCCAAGAAGAAGATATAACAATTGTAAATATTTATGCACCCAACATAGGAGCACGTCAATACATAAGGCAAATGCTAACAGCTATAAAAGGGAAAATCGACAGTAACACATCATAGTAGGGGATTTTTACATCCCAGTTTCACCAATGGACAGATCCAAAATGAAAATACATAAGGAAACACAAGCTTTAAATGACATATTAAAAAAGAGGGACTTAATTCATATTTATAGGACATTCCATCCAAAAACAACAGAAAACACTTTCTTCTCAACAGCTCATGGAGCATTCTCCAGGATAGAGCATATCTTGGGTCACAAGTCAAGCCTTGGTAATGTTAAGATTATTGAAATCATATCAAGTATATTTTCCAACCAGAATGGTATGAAACTAGATATCAAATACAGGAAAAAAAAACTGTAAGAAATACAGACACATGGAGGCTAAACAATACATTACTAATTAACCAAGATATCACAGAAGAAATCAAAGAGGCAATAAAAAAATACCTAGAAACAAATGACAATGAAACATGATGACCAAAAACCTCTGGGATGCAGCAAAAACATTTCTAAGAGGGAAGTTTATAGCAATAAAATCCTACCTCAATTAACAAGAAAAGTCTCAAATAAACAACCTAACATTACACCTCATGAAATTAGAGAAAGAGAAACAAAAAACCCTGAAGATAGCAGAAGGAAAGAAGTCACAAAGATCATATCAGAAATAAACGGAAAGGAAATGAAGGAAACGATAGCAAAGATCAATAAAATTAAAAGCTTGTTCTTTGAGAAGATAAAAAATATTGATAAACCATTAGCCAGACTCATCAAGAAAAAAAGGGAGAAGACTCAAATCAATAGACTTAGAAATGAAAAAGGAGAAGTCACAACTGACACTACAGAAATACAAAGGAACATGAGAGGTTACTACAACCAATTATATGTCAATAAAATGGAAAACCTGGAAGAAATGGACTAATTTTAAGAAAAGTACAAGCTTCTTACACTGAACCAGAAAGAAATAGAGAATATAAACAGACCAACCACAAGCACTGAAATTGAAACTGTGATTAAAAATCTTCCAACAAACAGTAGCCCAGGACCAGATGGCTTCACAGGCAAATTCTGTCAAACATTTAGAGAAGAGCAAACACATATCTTTCTCAAACTCTTCCAAATTATAGCAGAGGGAGAAACACTCCCAAACTCATTCTATGAGGCCAACATTACCGTGATAGCAAAACCAGACAAATATGTAATAAGAAAAGAAAACTACAGGCCAATATCACTGATGAACATAGATGCAAATGTCCTCAGCAAAATACTAGCAAACAGAAGCCAATAGCACATTAAAGGGATCATACACCATGACCAAGTGTGGTTTATCCCATGAATGCAAGGATTCTTCAGTATACACAAATCAATCATTGTGATACACCATATTAACAAATTGAAGGATAAAAATCATATGATCATCTCAATAGATGCAGAAAAAGCTTTCGAAAAATTCAACAGCCATGTTTGATAAAAGCCCTCCAGAAAGTATGCATAGAGGGAACTTACCTCAACATAATAAAGGCCATATATAACAAACCCACAGCCAGCATCATTCTCAATGGTGAAACAATGAAACCATTTCCACTAAGATCAGGAACAAGACAAGGTTGCCCACTCTCAACACTATTATTCAACATAGTTTTGGAAGTTTTAGCCACAGCAATCAGAGAAGAAAAAATATAAAAGGAATTAAAATCGGAAAAGAAGAAGTAACTGTCACTGTTTGCAGATGACATGATACTATATTTAGAGAATACTAAGGAAGCTACCAGAAAACTACTAGAGCTAATCAATGAATTTGGCAAAGTAGCTGAATATAAAATTAATGCACAGAAACCTCTTGCATTCCTATACAATAATGATGAAAAATCTGAAAGAGAAATTAAAGAAACACCCCCATTTACCATTGCAACAAAAAGAATAAAATACCTAGGAATAAACCTACTTAAGGAGAAAAAAGACCTGTATGCAGAAAACTGTAAGACACTGATGAAAGAAATTAAAGATGATACCAGCAGATGGAGAGATATACCATGTTCTTGGATTGGAAGAATCAACGTTGTGAAAATGACTATACTACCCCAAACAATCTACAGATTCAATGCAATCCCTATCAACTACCAATGGCATTATTCACAGAAGTAGAACAAAAAAATTTCCCAATTTGTATGGAAACACAAAGGACCCTGAATAGCCAAAGCAATCTTGAGAAAGAAAAACAGAGCTGCAGGAATCAGTCTCCCTGACTTCAGACTATAGTACAAAGCTACAGTAATCAATAGAGTATAGTACTGGCACAAAAACAGAAATATAGATAAATGGAACAGGATAGAAAGCCCAGAGATAAATCCAGGCACATACAGTCACTGTACCTTTGATATAGGAGGCAAGAATATACAATGGAGAAAAGACAGCCTCTTCAATAAGTGGTTCTGGGAAAACTGGACAGCTACATGTAAAAGAATGAAATTAGAATACTCCCTAACACCATACACAAAAATAAACTCAAAATGGATTAAAGACCTAAATGTAAGGCCAGACACTATAAAACTCATAGAGAAAAGCATGGGCAGAATACTCTATGACATAATTCACAGCAAGATCCATTTTGACCACCTCCTAGAGAAATGGAAATAAAAACAATGATAAACAAATGGGACCTAATGAAACTTAAAAGGTTTTGCACAGCAAAGGAAACCATAAACAAGACAAAAAGACAACCCTCAAAATGGGAGAATATATTTGCAAATGAAGCAACTGACAAAGGATTAATCTCCAAAACACACAAGCATCTCCTGCAGCTCAGTATCAAAAACACAGACAACCCAATCCAATAATGGGCAGACCACCTAAATAGACATTTCTCCAAAGAAGGTGTACAGATTGCCAACAAACACATGAAAGGATGCTCAACATCACTAATCTTCAGAGAAATGCCAATTGAAACTACAATGAGGTATCACCTCACACCAGTCAGAATGGCCATCATCAAAAAATTGAAAAACAGTAAATGTTGGAGAGGGTGTGGAGAAAAGGGAACCCTCTTGCACTGTTGGTGGGAATGTAAATTGATACAGCCACTATGGAGAATGGCATGGAGTTTCCTTAGAAAACTAATAATAGAACTACCATATGACCCAGCAATCCCACTATTGGCCTATATCCTGAGAAAACCATAATTGAAAAAGAGACGTGTTGGGCTTCCCTGGTGGTGCAGTGGTTGAGAGTCCACCTGCTAATGCAGGGGACATGGGTTTGTGCCCCGGTCCGGGAAGATCCCACATGCCATGGAGCGGCTGGGCCCGTGAGACATGGCTGCTGAGCCTGCAGGTCCAGAGCTTGTGCTCCACAACAGGAGAGGCCACAACAGTGAGAGGCCCGTGTACCGCAAAAAAAAAAAAAAAAAAAAAGAGACATATAACACAATATTTATTGCAGCACTATTTACAATAGCCAGGACATGGAAGCAACCTAAGTGTCCATCAACAGATGAATGGATAAGGAAGATATCGCACATATATACAATGGAATATTACTATGCCATAAGAAGAAATGAAACTGAGTTATTTGTAAGTGAGGTGGATGGACCTAGAGTCTGTCATACAGAGTGAAGTAAGTCAGAAAGAGAAAAACAAATACCGTATGCTAACACATATATATGGAATCAAAAAAAAAAAAAAAAAAGGTTCTGAAGAACTTAGGGGCAGGACAGGAATAAAGATGTAGACGTAGAAAATGGACTTAAGGACACAGGGAGGGGGAAGGGTAGGCTGGGACAAAGTGAGAGAGTGGCATGTACATATATACACTACCATATATAACATAGATAGCTAGTGGGAAGCAGCCGCATGGCACAGGGAGATCAGCTTGGTGCTTTGTGTCCACCTAGAGGGGTGGGATAGGGAGGGTGTGATGGTGATGCAAGAGAGAGGGTATATGGGAATATATGTATACGTATAGCTGATTCACTTTGTTATATAGCAGAAAGTAACACAACCTTGTAAAGCAATTATGTGCATTTGGGGTGAATAAACCAACACAACACTTCCTTAGTGTTAAGATATGTTCTCAACTACTACTGTTTTTTACTTTTGAAGGCTTTATTGAATTTGATACAATATTGCTTCTATGATTTTTGTTTGTTTGTTTGTTTGTTTTGGCCACGAGGCATGTGGGATCTTAGCTCCCTGACCAGGGATCAAACCTGCACTCCCTGCATTGGAAGGCAAAGTCTAAACCCCTGAATTGCCAGGGAAGTTCCACAACTACTACTTCTTAAATTTAATTGAACTGCCTTTATTTGCCTGTTAGGCACTTCAGGGATTTTATATCCGTCTTTCACCTGTCCTGTCACTGAAAGTGCATTGACAGGACACCAAAGGCATCAGAACTTACTAGGATTTCTCCTGATAGACATTAGAATTTAAATTAATTATTTAAAGAAATTGACTTAATATTGTATTTTTTTCAGAAGCCACTGGTTTTTCAACTAAAAACTCAGCTAAAGGTCATAGGTGTTCATGTTTTCTCTTTTGTAAAGTGTTTATTAGCAATATCACATCTTTATCTTATGATTCCATGATGTGGGGCAGGGCAAGTTGATTATAGTATTAGTTCAAGTTGATTTGAAAAGGGACAGAAATACATAGTGGTAATCTACTTTTTATAAAAAGAGCAATCAATTTTAAACACTTATCATTATTCAACTTTGGCAAATTATAGCATTAATATATTTTTTCTTTTTATGGTTTTTCTCCTCAGTGGAATTTAGTACTATTAAGAACTCTGAAATAAGAAAGACAAATTGTCCAAGCTATAACATTAATTTCCTCCCCTAAACTTGCCAAGTCATTAAGTACTGGGAAACAACTATTAATAAAAGACCAAACTGTATACCTCAGTAAATATTCATTCACTTAAGCCAATATTAACACAGTATATTTCACACTTCACTCAAATTTTTTGTGTGATTTGAATTTGAAAATTATTGTTATTCTTACATACCAGGCTAATTACAGAAGTACTATCAAATAATGAATACTTATATACACACAAATATACATACATATTTATATGTGTGTATGTATAAATAATATTGTCTGCCAATATGCTTTTAGAGAGAATGTGCAATTGTGATTCTGGTTATGCTTGCCAGTGAATTATATACAAATCTTGTTTAGATTTATATTTCACTAAAATAGCACTAAAGTTAATTTTTGTGAATTGAGCCTTTAAATACATAGAACTATATGAAGCATACACAGAATTGATCAGTCTGTTGCCTTTCTGTGCTAATAAGTTTATTTAACATAATTTGAGAATTAATACATCCATAATGTATTTCAAATAATTATTTTACTAGATAGTCCTTACGAAAGGGTAGTTTTCATTTTGTCTGCAAGTAGCTGACTTTGGCAATTTGCTTTTTATAAACATCCTTTCATTACTGATTTATTCCAATGTAAGAAAAAACATCATTAGATTTTTCAGTATCTGGGGATTTCTGAGGGATAGAAACATGAATACAGTCTATGTTTTGGTGCCTCAACCCCCAAAACAATATTAATTTAAATTATAAAGCAAGACAAATTATGGCTGACATGGAAACTGGAAGAGCATCCATATATACCTAAGACCCCATGTCCTCTGAAAGAAGGTGTAGGCATGGAATTGGAGTATTTGAACATACAGTGGCAAGGAAAGAAGCCAAGTATATAGGGGTTCAAAATAGGGCTTGTTTGCCTCTGCCAGAAGGCTGGAATGTTATTGTGCCCTGGGTGGGTGGGGAAAGAGGAGAGAGATTCAGTAGAGTGATGAAAGGGACTATACCTAGCACCTTGCAATGTATAGTCCTTGGAGAGCCTGAGAGTCCCGTTGACACCAGAGGCATTCCCTGAGGGGAAATGCACTGTTGAGTGGACATCTATCTCAGTCTATACCTGAGAACAAGGAAATTCTCACATGTCAAAAGAGAGGTCCAAGATAGCTACTAGTCAATTTGATAAGAAATCACATTGGCTTTTAGCCCCTCACTTACTGAGAGACAAAAATAGCTTGAGGTGCACAGATGTTGAGGAATTCTCCAAGAAAGAAAGTGATTTACAGAGTAAATTGTAGGAGGGAGATGTAGGAGGCAAATAACTGGACTAAGTGGATACTGAGGATGTAAAACCAATGTTAGAAAATGTTAATAAAAATGCCATGGCCTTAACACTTAAACAGAAGCAATTTCAAACAAGGATTTCTAGAAATTAAAAGCTTGATTTCTGAATAAAAATGTGTTAGTAGTAAAATTGCTAAAAAGCAAATTTGGGAGAGCAAAAGTTGAAAGAAACTATCTCACAATAAAGAGGAAAAATAGAAAAAAAAAAAAAAAGAACAGTAAAAAACAAAGAGGACAGAAGTTGGAGTCCAAATATGTCAAAAGGAAAAGATACATGGAAAAATTTTCCACTGATTACACATAAGAAAGACTTGATTGTTTGTAGAATAACAAATAGAACAAGCAATCCTAAAATTTGTATGGAACCACAAATTGGCCCTGAATAACTAAATCAATTTTAAGAAAGAAGAGCAAGGCTGAAGACATCATGCTCCCTAATTTCAAACTATATTCCAAAGCTATAATATTCAAAACAAAATAGTATTGGCATGACAACAGACATGTAGATCAATGAATAGAATAGACAGCCCAGAAATAAACCCATGCATATATGGTCAATTAATTTATGACAAAAGAGCAAAGAATGTACAATGGGGAAAGAACAGTCTCTTCAAAAAATGGTGTTGGGAAAATTGGACAAGCTCGTGCAAAAGAATGAAACTGGACCATAATCTTATACCACACACAAAAAATAACTCTAAATGGATTAAAGACTTGAATGTAAGACTTAAAACCATAAAGCTCCTAGAAGAAAATGTAGGCAGTAACCTCCTTGACATAGGTCTTGGCAATGATTTTTTGAATATGACACCAAAAGCAAAAGCAACAAAAGAAAAATAAACAAATGGGGCTACATCAAATTTAAAAGCTTCTGTACAGCAAAGGAAACTATCAACAAAATGAAAAGGCAACCTACTAAATGGGAGAAAATAATTGTAAATCATATCTGATAAGGGGCCAATATGCAAAATATACAAAGAACTCATATAACTCAATAGCAAAAAAATAATCTGATCAAAAAGTGGGGAGGATCTGAACAGACATTTTTCCAAAAAAGGCATACATATGGTCAACAGGTAGATGAAAAGATGCTCAACATCATTAATCATCAGGTAAATGCAAATCAAAACCACAGTGAAATATCACTTTATATCTGTTAGGATGGTTATTATCAAAAAGACAAGAGATAAATGTTGAGGAACATGTGGAGAAAAAAGCGACTGTCGTGAACTGCTAGTGGGAATTAAATTGGTGTAGCCACTATGGAAAATAGTATGGAGGCTCCTGAAAAAAAATCGAAGTTCAAAAAAATTGTACCTTAGCCCAAAGACATTCAATTTATAGTGATTAATGCAGTCACAGAAGATATAGCAGTATCCATATCTCTGATGACCCCAGCTTTCTTAGTCAGTCAGACTCACTTATAGTGAGCTCTCCCAGACCTGCTCTAATGCCTTCTGTCTCAAGTCTTGGCATCTGTCCCTATCATCTTTTATCTACTAGTTCTATAGCAGATTTCATATTTTCTCTTTTCTGTAGTAGGTCTGAAATTACTTTACTTCTATGGATTTACTAACATTTTATCCATAAACTCAGATATGAGCTGAGTATCCTCATGTCCATTTGGAAGATGAGAAAATGTAGTTTTACAGAGTGTAAAATCCAGCCATCAATCCACAGCACTACTTGACTCAAAAGCTAGTTTGTCCAACTCCCAGACCACATTCTTAATGGAAATAGTTTGCTTCTGAGTAATTTTGATTACTCTGTTTTTGAAGCTGAACGAATCATTTTGGGAAAGATTTCTGTCTTTCATCTCATTTTATGGATTGATCCTTTTATATTTCACTGAGTTTCTGGCAGGCAATCTCTCCCTGTGTCTGTGAGGAATTGATACGGATGTTAACTTTGTTTATGTCTTACGCTTGCCCCTCACGACAAAGATCTCTTTTTTAAAAGGCTGGAGGAGCTTAAAGATGGCAGAAGAGTAAGACGGAAGATCACCTTCCTCCCCACACATACATCAGAAATACATCTACATGTGGAACAACTCCTACAGAACACCTACTGAATGCTGGCAGAAGACCTCAGACCTCCGAAAAGGCAAGAAACTCCCCACGTACCTGGGTAGGGCAAAAGTAAAAAGAATAAACAGAGTCAAAAGAATAGGGACAGGACCTGCACCAGTGGGAGGGAGCTGTGAAGGAGGAAAGGTTTCCACACACTAGGAAGCCCCTTCGCAGGTGGAGACTGCGGGGTGCGGAGGAGGGAGCTTCGAAGCCACGGAGGAGAGCGGCGCAACAGGGGTGCAGAGGGCAAAGTGGAGAGATTCCCGCACAGAGGATCGGTGCCGACCAGCACTCACCAGCCCAACAGGCTTGTATGCTTACCCGCCGGGGTGGGCGGGGTCTGCGAGCTGAGGCTCGGGCTTCGGTCGGATAGCAGGGAGAGGACTGGCGGCGTGAACACAGCCTGAAGGGGCTAGTGCACCACGGCTAGCCGGGAGGGAGTCCGGGAAAAAGTCTGGAGCTGCCGAAGAGACAAGAGACTTTTTCTTATTTCTTTGTTTCCTGGTGCGTGAGGAGAGGGGATTAAGAGCACTGCTTAAAGGAACTCCAGTGACTGGCGTGAGCCGCAGCTATCAGCGCAGGCCACAGAGATGGGCTTGAGACAATAAGGCTGCTGCTGTCGCCACCAAGAAGCCTGTGTGTGAGCACAGGTCACTATCCACACCTCGCCTCCCGGGAGCCTGTGCAGACCGTCACTGCCAGGGTCCTGTGATCCAGGGACAACTTCCCCAGGAGAACGCACAGCGCGCCTCAGGCTGGTGCAACGTCACGCTGGCCTCTGCTGCCGCAGGCTCGCCCCGCACTCCGTTCCCCTCCCTCCCCCAGGCCTGAGTGAGCCAGAGCCCCCGAATCAACTGCTCCTTTAACCCCGTCCTGTCTGAGCGAAGAAGAGACTCCCTAAGGCGACCTACACGCAGAGGCAGGTCCAAATCCAAAGCTGAACCCCGGAAGCTGTGCTAACAAAGAAGAGAAAGGGAAATCTCTCCCAGCAGCCTCAGGAGCAGCGGGTTAAATCTCCACAATCAACTTGATGTGCCCTGCATCTGTGAAATACCTGAATGGACAATGAATCATCCCAAATTGAGGAGGGGGACTTTGGAGGCAATGATATATATATATATATATATATATATATATATATATATATATATATATTTCCCCATTTCTCTTTTTGTGAGTGTGTATGTGTATGCTTTTGTGTGTGATATTGTGTGTATAGCTTTGCTTGTACTGTTTGTCCTAGGGTTCTGTCTGTCCATTTTTTTATTACTTAAAAAAATGTTTTTCTTAATAATTATTCTTTATTTTAATAAATTTATTTTATTTTATCTTCTTTCTTTCTTTTTTTCCTCCCTTTTACCCTGAGCCATGTGGAGGACAGGCTCTTGGGGTGTCAGCTAGGTGTCAGGGCTGTGCCACTGAAGTGGGTGAGCCAAGTTCAGGACACTGGTCCACAAGAGACCTCCCAGTTCCATGTAAGATCAAATGGCAAAAATCTTCCAGAGATCTCCACCTCAACACCAAGACGCAGTCCAAATAAACAACAACCAAGCTACAGTGCAGGACACCCTATGCCAAACAACTATCAAGACAGGAACACACCCCATCAATTAGCATATAGGCTGCCTAAAATCATAATAAGGCCACAGACACCCCAAAACACACCACCAGATGTGGACCTGCCCACTAGAAAGACAAGATCCAGCTTCATCCACCAGAACACAGGCACTAGTCCCCTTCAGCAGGAAGCCTACACAACCCACTGAACCAACCTTAGCCACTGGGGACAGACACCAAAAACAATGAAAACTACGAACCTGCAGCCTGCAAAAAGGAGACCCCAAAAACAGTAAGTTAAGCAAAATGAGAAGACAGATAATCACACAGCAGATGAAGGAGCAAGGCAAAAACCCACCAGACCTAACAAATGAAGAGGAAATAGGCAGTCTGCCTGAAAAAGAATACATAATAATGACAGTAAAGATAATCCAAAATCTTGGAAATAGAATGGAGAAAATACAAGGGAAGTTTAACAAGGACTTAAAAGAACTAAAGAGGAAACAAACAGTGATGAAGAACACAAAAAATGAAATTAAAAATTCTCTAGAAGTGGTCAATAGCAGAATAACTGAGGCAGAAGAACAGATAAGAGACCTGGAATATAAAATAGTGAAAATAAATACTGCAGAGCAGAATAAAGAAAAAAGCATGAAAAGAAGAGAGGACAGTCTCAGAGACCTCTGGGGCAATATTAAATGCACCAACATTCGAAATATAAGGGTCCCAGAAGAAGAAGAGAAAAAGAAAGGGACTGAGAAAATATTTGAAGAGATTACAGTTGAAAACTTCCCTAATATGGGAAAGGAAATAGTTAATCAAGTCCAGGAAGCACAGAGAGTCCCATACAGGATAAATCCAAGGAGAAACACACCAAGACACATATTAATCAAAAATTTAATACAAAGAACAAATATTAAAAGCAGTAAGGGAAAAACAACAAGTAACACATAAGGGAATCCCTGTAAGGATAACAGCTGATCTTTCAGCAGAAACTCTGCAAGCCAGAAGGGAGTGGCAAGATATATTTAAAGTGACGAAAGAGAAAAACCTACAACCAAGATTACTCTACCCAGCAAGGATCTCATTCAGATTTGACAGAGCAATTAAAATCTTTACAGACAAGCAAAAGCTAAGAGAATTCAGCACCACCAAACCAGCTTTACAACAAATGCTACAGGAACTTCTCTAGGCAGGAAACACAAAAGAAAGAAAAGATCTACAATAATGAACCCAAAACAATTAAGAAAATGGGAATAGGAACGTACATATCAAAAATTACCTTAAATGTAAATGGATTAAATGCTCCAACCAAAAGACATAGACTGGCTGAATGGATACAAAAACAAGACCTGTATATATGCTGTCTACAAGAGACCCACTTCAGACCTAGGGACACATACAGACTGAAAGCTAGGGGATGGAAAAATATATTCCATGCAAATGGAAATCAGTAGAAAGCTGGAGTAGCAATTCTCATATCAGACAAAATAGACTTTAAAATAAACACTATTACAAGAGACAAAAAAGGACACTACATAATGATCAAGGGATCAGTCCAAGAAGAAGATATAACAATTGTAAATATTTATGCACCCAACATAGGAGCACCTCAATACATAAGGCAAATACTAATAGCCATAAAAGGAGAAATCGACAGTAACACATTCATAGTAAGGGACTTTAACACCCCACTTTCACCAATGGACAGATCATCCAAAATGAAAATAAATAAGGAAACACAAGCTTTAAATGATACATTAAACAAGATGGACTTAATTGATATTTATAGGACAATCCATCCAAAAACAACAGAATACAATTTCTTCTCAA
Organism: Monodon monoceros; assembly: GCF_005190385.1. Lineage (NCBI taxonomy): Eukaryota > Metazoa > Chordata > Mammalia > Artiodactyla > Monodontidae > Monodon > Monodon monoceros. The sequence continues at coordinate 48,673,423 of NW_021703770.1, forward strand.
GTGCTCATGGAATATTCTCCAGTATAGATCATATCTTGGGTCACAAATCAAGCCTTGGTAAATTTATGAAAATTGAAATCATATCAAGTATCTTTTGTGATCACAACGCTATGAGAGTAGATATCAATTACAGGAAAAAATCTGTAAAAAATACAAACACATGGAGGCTAAACAACAAACTACTTAGTAACCAATAGATCAATTAATAACTCAAAGATGAAATCAAAAAATACCTAGAAACAAATGACAATGAAAACAGAATGACCCAAAATCTATGGGATGCAGTAAAAGCAGTTCTCAGAGGGAAGTTTATAGCTCTACAAGCCTGCTTTAAGAAACAAGAAACATCTCAAATAAACAACCTAACCTTAAACTTAAGGGAATTAGAGAAAGAAGAACAAACCCCCCCCAAAGTTAGCAGAAGGAAAGAAATCAAAAAGATCAAATCAGAAATAAATGAAAATGAAATGAAGGAAATGATAGCAAAGATCAATAAAACTAAAAGCTGGTTCTTTGAGAAGATAAACAAAATTGATAAACCATTAGCCAGACTTATCAAGAAAAAAAAGGAGAAGACTTAAATCAATAGACCTGGAAATGAAAAAGGAGAAGTAACACCTGACACTGCAGAAATACAAAGGATCATGAGAGATTACTACAAGCAACTATGTGCCAATAAAATGGACAACCTGGAAGAAATGCACAAATTCTTAGACACGCACATACTTCCGAGACTGAACCAGGAAGAAAGAGAAAATATGAACTCACCAAACACAAGCACTGAAATTGAACCTGTGATAAAAAAAACTTCCAACAAAGAAAAGCCCAGGACCAGATGGCTTCACAGGCGAATTCTATCAAACATTTAGAGAAAGAGATAACACCTATCCTTCTAAAACTCTTCCAAAATACAGCAGAGGGAGGAAGACTCCCAAACTCATTCTACTAGGCCACCATCAGTCTGATACCAAAACGAGACAAAGATGTCATGAAGAAAGAAAGCTACAGGCCAATATCACTGATGAACATAAATGCAAAAATCCTGAACAAAATACTAGCAAAGAGAATCCAACAGCACATTAAAAAGATCATTCACCATGATCAAGTGGGTTTAACCCAGGAATGCAAGGATTCTTCAGTATATGCAAATCAATCAATGTGATACACCATATTAACATATTGAAGGAGAAAAAACATATGATCATCTCAATAGATGCAGAGAAAGTTTTTGCCAAAATTCAACACCCATTTATGATAAAAACCCTCCAGAAAGTAGGCATAGAAGGAACTTTCCTCAACATAATAAAGGCCATATATGACAAACCCACAGTCAACATCGTCCTCGATGGTGAAAAACTGAAACCATTTCCTCTAAGGTTAGGGACAAGAAAATGTTGCCCACTCTTACCAGTATTATTCAACACAGTTTTGGAAGTTTTAGGCACAGAAATCAGAGAAAAAAAAGAAATAAAAGGATTCTAAACTGGAAAAGAAGGAATAAAGCTGTCACTGTTTGCAGATGACATGATACTCTACATAGAGAAGCGTTAAGATGCTACCAGAAAACTACTAGAGCTAATCAAAGAATTTGGTAAAGTAGAAGGATACAAGATTAATGCACAGAAATCTCTTGCATTCCTATACATTAATGATTAAAAATCTGAAAGAGAAATTAAGAAAACACTATTTACCATTGCAACAAAAAGAATAAAACCCCTAAGAATAATACTACCTAAGGAGACAAAAGACCTCTATGCCGAAAATTATAAGACACTGATGAAAGAAATTAAAGATGATACAAATAGATGGAGAGATATACCATGTTCTTGCATTGGAAGAATCAACATTGTGAAAATGACTATACTACCCAAAGCAATCTACAGATTCAATGCAATCCCTATGAAACTACTACTGGCCTTTTTTCACAGAACTAGAACAAAATATTTCACAATTTGTATGGAAACACAAAAGATCCCGAATAGCCAAAGCAAACTTGAGAAAGAAAATGGAGCTGGAGGAATCAGGCTCCCTGACTTCAGACTATACAAGAAAGCTGCAAGAATCAAGACAGTATGGTACTGGCACAAAAACAGAAATATAGATCAATGGAACAGGACCGAAAGCCCAGAGATAAACCCACGCATAAGGTGACATATGGTCACCTTATCTTTGATAAAGGAGGCAAGAATATACAGTGGAGAAAAGACAGCCTCTTTAATAATTGGTGCTGGGAAAACTGGACAGCTGCATGTAGAAGAATGAAATTAGAACACTCCCTTACACCATACACAAAAATAAACTCAAAATGGATTAAAGACCTAAATATAAGGCCAGACACCATCAAACTCTTAGAGGAAAACAGGAAGAACACTCTATGACATAAATCACAGCAAGATCCTTTTTGACCCACCTCCTAGGGAAATGGAAATAAAAACAAAAATAAACAAATGGGACCTAATGAAAGTACAAAGCTTTAGCACAGCAAAGGAAACCATAAACAAGACGAAAAGACAACCCTCAGAATGGGAGAAAATATTTTCAAATGAAGCAACTGACAAAGGATTAATCTCCAAAACATACCATCAGCTTATGCAGCTCAATATCAAAAAAGCAAACAACCCAATCCAAAAATGGGCAGACCACCTAAATAGGCATTTCTCCAAAGAAGATATACAGGTTGCCAACAAACACATGAAAGAATGCTCAACATCATTAATCGCTGGAGAAATGCAAATCAAAACTACAATGAGATATCATCTCACACCGGTCAGAATGGCCATCATCAAAAAATCTAGAAACAATAAATGCTGGAGAGGGTGTGGAGAAAAGGGAACCCTCTTGCACTGTTGGTGGGAATGTAAACTGATACAGCCACTATGGAGAGCAGTATGGAGCTTCCTTAAAAAATTAAAAATAGAATTACCATACGACCCAGCAACCCCACTACTGGGCATATACCCTGAGAAAACAGTAATTCAAAAAGAGTCATGTACCAAAATGTTCATCGCAGCTCTATTTACAATAGCCAAGACATGGAAGCAACCTAAGCGTCCATCAACAGATGAATGGATAAAGAAGATGTGGCACATATATACAATGGAATATTACTCAGTCTTAAAAATAAATGATATTGAGTTATTTGTATGAGGTGGATGGACCTAGTTACTGTCATACAGAGTGAAGTCAGTTAGGAAGAGAAAAACAAATACCGTATGCTAACACATATATATGGAGTCTAAACAAAACAACAACAACAAAAATGGTCAGAAGAGCCTAGGGGCAAGATGGGAATAAAGATGCAGACCTACTAGAGAGTGGACTTGAGGGTACGGGAAGGGGGAAGGGTAAGCTGGGACAAAGTGAGAGAGTGGCATGGACATATATACACTACCAAACATAAAATAGATAGCTAGTGGGAAGCAGCCACATAGCACAGGGAGATCAGCTCAGTGCTTTGTGATCACCTAGAGGGGTAGAATATTGAGGGTGGGAGGGAGGGAGATGCAAGAGGGAAGAGATATGGGGACATATGTATATGTATAACTGATTCACTTTGTTATAAGGCAGAAACTGACACACCATTGTAAAGCAATTATACTCTAATAAAGATGTTAAAAAAAGAAAAATGAATGATAATTATGTGACATGATAGAGGTGTTAGCTAGAACTCTGATGGTAGTCACATTGCAATGTATAAATGTATCAAATCAACATGACGTACACCTTAAACTTACACAATATTATATGTCAATTTTGTCTCAATATAAATAGATAAATAAATAAAAAGATAAACTAATTAAAAATAAAAGGCCTGCTAGTTAAACCTAATATTCAACCTGTTTTCCTTTGTTCTCCATTTCCAAATATTTTTCACATTTCTGCTCTCCATTCAATAAGTTAAGTATACTTCCTCTTCATTAAATTCACACATTATATTTATGTGCTTTGGTTGGTTTCACTTAATATAAGAACCACGTGTATGTTTAGTTTAACCAATTATTTCTTTATACTCTAATTGTGAAATATAACATTAACATGGGGGAATTGTTTAATATATATTTAAAATTTAACAAATATTACTAAAAGCAATGCCTGTGAATCTCCACTGAGGGAAATACAGAGAATGTTAGCAGTGCCCTGCCATGTTGAGTGCTCTGTCTCAGATACCACACATTACGCCACCTCCAAGAAGATCCCTGCCCCCTCAAAAAAAGATTAGAACCTTCATTTTCAAAAGGTTCATAAAGTCCAAAGGAAAATTAATAAAAGATATACTTCTAGATACATCTTGCTGAGATTTCTGAGTTGAGATAAAGAAAATACTAACAAGGGATAGAGAATGATACAAACATCAGTATTTAAGTAGAATACTAGAAGTGGTTAAGATGTTAGGATATTGTACATCGGATACTAAGAGAAAAAGAAATATAGTTAACTAATTTAGACCAAGTCAAAATATGCATATGTGGGGAAAAATAAAGACTTCTGTAGGCATGCATAGATTCAGAAATTATATTATCCATTTACCCGAAGTAATTATTTTAGAGGCAACCTAAAACCTAAGAATTAAAGGAGAATGGATATAACTAAAAAAACTTACAAAATTTTAAATTAAGTCCTAATGTGTAGTAATGACAACAGACACTTGGAGTGGTCAAAGAAGCACTAAGTACAGAGTATATGAGAAAGAAAAGATATAAAATACATAAATATTTTACAGAAGCTGGAAACTAAAACTCTAACATTTATGTATAAAACTTGAGCTTCTATAGCAGAGAAGGGTGGTGGAGGAGGAGGTAAGGCGGTTTGGGAGTGATGAAATAGAAGCTTTCTAAAGTTCATGTCTTGGCAAAGGAGATCAGAATATACAATGGAGCAAAGACAGCCTCTTAAATAAGTGGTGCCTGGAAAACTGTACAGCTACATGTAAAAGAATGAAATGGAATTAGAACACTCCCTAACACCATACACAAACATAAACTCAAAATGGATTAAAGACCTAACTGTAAGGCCAGACTCTATAAAACTCTTAGAGGAAAACATGAGCAGAACAGTCTTTGACATAAATCACAGGAAGATCTTTTTTGACCCACCACCTTGAGTAATGGGAATAAAAACAAAAATAAACAAATGGGACCTAATTAAACTTAAAAGGAAACAATGAACAAGATGAAAAGACAACCCTCAGAATGGGAGAAAATATTTGCAAATGAAGCAACTAACAAAGTATTAATCTCCAAAATATACAAGCAACTCATGCAGCCCAATATCAAAAAAAACAAACAACCCAATCAAAAAATGGGTGAAAGACCTAAATAGACATTTCTCCAAAGAAGACATACAGATGGCCAACAAATGCATGAAAAGATGTTCAAAGTCACTAATTATTAGAGAAATGCAAATCAAAACTAAAATGAGATATCACCTCACACCAGTCAGAATGGCCATGATTACAAATGTACCTACAATGAATGCTGGAGAGGATGTAGAGAAAAGGGAATCCTCTTGCACTGTTGGTGGGAATGTAAATTGATATAGCCACTATGGAGAACAGTATGGAGGTTCCTTAGACAACTGAAAGTAGAACTACCATGTGACCCAGCAATCCCACTACTGGGCATATACCCTGAGAAAACCATAATTCAAAAGGATACATGCACCCCAATATTCATAGCAGCACTATTTACAATATCCAGGAAATGGAGGCAACCTAAATGTCCATCAACAGAGGAATGGATAAAGATGTGGTACATATATACAATGGAATATTACTCAGCCATAAAAAGGAACGAAATTAGGTCATTTGTAGAGATGTGGATGGACCTAGAGACTGTCATACAGATTGAAGTGAGTCAGAGAGAGAAAAACAAATGTTGTATATTAACGCATATATATGGAATATGAAAAAATTGGTATAGACAATCTTATTTACAAAGCAGATATAGAGACATATGTAGAGAACAAACATACAGATACCAAGGGGGAATGGGGGGATGAATTGGGAGATTCGGATTGACATATATACACTATTGATACTATGTATAAAATAGATAACTAATGAGAACCTACTGTATAGCACAGGGAACTCTACTCAGTGCTCTCTGGTGACTTAAATGGGATGAAAATCCAAAAAAAGAGGGGATATATATATACACGTATAGCTGATTCACTTTGCTGTACAGTAGAAACTAACACAACATTTTAAAGCAACTATACTCCAATAAATTTTTTTTTAAAAGTAAAAAATATAAAGTTTGTGTCTTGGATGGGAGTTAGCATAGCTATTGTTTGATTTTAAGAGAAAAATAGATAAAAAGGTTTTATCTATAAATGTTTAATATATTATAGCCACTAATGAAATGGAGAGGCCTAGTAGAATATACAAATTAAGGCAGTTGAGAGGGAATAGATAGGAATTAAAAGAAAATTCATTAAGCAAGCATAAGGAAAGGAAGAAAAGAGGAAACAATAAGTTAAATACTTGGAATTAGGATGGAAGAAATATAATCCAATACATTTGTTAATATAATAAATGTAAAAGTATTAAATTTCCCTGCAAAAATAAAGACTTTCATATTGATTTCAAAAACAAGATCCAGATATATGTTGTTTTAGGAAATATGCAAAAATAAAGTGACAGTGTTATGGGTTAAAATATTCTACCAAAAGATATGTTGAAGTCCTAATCTCCAGTGCCTGTAAATGTGACCTTATTTGGAAATACATCTTTGCAGATATAATCACAATGAAGTCATTAGGGTGAGTCTTAATCCAATATAGCTAGTGTCTTCATAAGAGAAGGAAAAGAGACACAGACACAAAGACATGGGAGAAGACCATGTGATGATGGAAGCAGAGACTGGAGTGGTACGTCAGTAAACCAAGAAATGCCAAAGATTGCCAGCATACCAGAAGCTGAAAGAAAGGCATGGAGCAAACTGTCCCCTAGAACTTGCAGAGACAGAGCACAGCTCTGCTGACACCTTGATTTCAGACATTCAGCCTCCAAATATCTGTTGTTAAACCATTCAGTTTGTGATAATTTATTACACTTGCCCCAGGAAACTAACGACAAAGAAAGGTGGAGAATAAATGGATATATTAGGGAAATGCAAACCAAAAGAGAGCCTTATCAGTAAAGGATCAAGTAAAGTATCAAACAGAGTAAAATTCTAGGCTAAAGATAGTAAATGAGATATTATATAAATAAAAGCTACGATCCTCCAAGAAGTTATAGAGAGGCAGTGTTGAAAAGGGCACAGACTAAAGAGCCTATACTCTAGACACAGATGCTCTAGAACCAGGCTGTAGTTCCTGGCTCTGTTATTAAATATCTCTGTGACTTTAGGGATATTCCTTAACTTTTCTATGCCTCATTTTCTACACCTATAAAATGGGAATGATAATAATACTTCACTTATAGGCAGTTATGAGAAACAAATGAATTAATATATTTAAATGAATTTATATGCACTAATATATAAAAATACATGTTTAAAACAATAGTTATCATAGAACAAACACCAAAAAAGTTAGCTATAATTTTTCTCCTCTTATTATTATAAAACATCATATAAAAACCATCCAAGCAATGTGGGATATAAAATAAAACTGGAAGAAAAGAAGAACTTTATAAAGTCACTATCTGGTAGAGGACTTTTAAGCAATCACTTTCAGAATTTGACATATCAATTTGCCACCAAAGAACGAATTCTACAGAGGATTGGATGATACAACCAACAAGGTAAAACAAACACATAGTATTATACTAAAAGCAGAAAATATATCCTATTTTCCACTTACAAAATCTCATTATTATGAAACCAAGAGAAATTCTTAATAAGATCCTTAAAAAAGATTTTATAATTCTCATTCTCTCTCCATGACCCAAGAAAACTAGAAATCAAAAATAAAAAGGCCAAATGCAGCTTAAGCATTTGAATATTAAGATATTTATATCAAAATAACCACTGTAAAATACCACTCTTCTCTGCATCACTCTGTTTTATGGCAATCAAGTGGCTGAGTTGTACAAAACTGCTCTTGCCCGAGAAGGGCCACCATCCATTGGTTCTAAACCAGGGTGGTACCATCTCCTTAAGGAAGATTTAGAAATGTATAAGGGTACACATGGTTGTTACAAAGACTGAGGAGTGCTGTTGGCCTTTCAGGTTTGGAGATCAGGGATGCTAAATGTTCTGCAAAGCTTGGGATACTCTTACACAGTGTGGAACTGCCATGGCCAAAATATCAATAACGTTTCCATTGGTAAACATTGTTTTAAAAGTGACTACAGGGCAAAGAATCCACAGGTGCTTAAGATATTTCTATTTGAAATTAAGTTAACACTCCTAGGGTAAAAAAGTCTTCTATAAACCTAGCAGGCAATTCAATGTTCAATTTTCCACAGCAAGAACCAAATTCAAGAAGCTTCTTTGCTTTTGGACAATACTCAGAGAGCATATAAGATTGTTTAGAGATTGTTGCAGAATCTCATTTTCTTTTATTACTAAGACTCAAAAAGGGAATTCACATTTTTTATTTATAGAATAATTAGATAAATGGATAAGTCAGTACATAGGGAACTGTAAATCTATGTAATTTCCTATTTAGGTTATATTAGCTAAGTCAAGTTCTGAGTGCACAAAACTTTGTTACTGGAAACATTAGTGCTTCTGGTAACTACATCTTGCACATCTTGCACATATTTCAAGAGCGTTCTTTCTTAGTATTTCGGATGGCACTAAGACAGAAGGCAATGTTCTAGAGTAGATAGTATATAGGGATGAAAATGAAAAAAACATGAGTTCTAGTGTTGGCCCTACCATTTACTATGTGAACTTCTCTGTGTTTACTCATCAGTGACATTGGAATAACGGTATTTGCCTTATTTGTCTTGAAAGATTGAGATGCAGAGTAACTATGAAATCCCTACAATGGCCTGACAAGCTGCCCTGGAACTCACCCTCCCTCTACCTTATTTCCTGCCTAATTTCCTCTTTCTCCCTCTGCTGCACTGGTTTCTTGTTCCAATGTAAAATCTCTGCACTGACCATTTCCTCTACCCAGACACTCTACCCTTGATAGCTTCAAGCCCACCCTCTCACTCCTTTACTTCCATGAGGTCTCTGCTGAAATGCCACCTTGTCAGAGAGGCAGTCATACACCATCCAATGAAATACAGTGCTCCCAACTTTATTCTACTTTATTCTTTTACATAGTGATGATCGACTGTGTAACACCTCAGATTTTACTTTGCTTCCTCTTGTCTGTCTCTTCTCTGTAGAATGTAATCTCAAGAAATGCAAGAAATTTTGCTATCCTTTCCTTAGGAATAATATTCTACTAATAAATTAGAGTCTTCTGAATCTGTCCATATAAAAATTTGGCAATCTGTTTAGTTGGGAAGTTTGTATCTCTACTTTTTACTAATTAATGTGAAATTATATATTATTTTTTAAGACATTACATGTTTTCAGACACATAATTCTCATGATTTAGAATAGTATGGAAAGTTACCCTTTTAACCTGTCTACTCTGTCTATCTTAATTATCCCAGCACTCAAATATTCAAAGCATGCATTGAATTTGCATATTGTTCCCCTGAAAAGATACTATATTCACTCTATTTTGAAGTGAATTTTTTTTTTCATTAAAAGCAACATGTTATATTTCAAGACTTCAATATGTCACAAGCTAGGTGGGCCAAGAGCATATTATTTGCTCTAATAAAACAGTTTTCTACTGCAGTGTAGTGTAGTGGAAAGCAGAGACCATTTCTTATCCATTTTACATTTCTCTCATATATTGTACACAGCAGATGCTCCATAATCATTGATTAATTTGAGTATAGACATTCATGCAGTGATAAGTATCCCCACCCTTCTTTAAAGAGAAATAAAATAAAGAAGATACTTACATTTAGAGCCTGATGAAGAAGATCCACTGGCAGTAGATTTTGATCCCCCTTTCATGGAAAAGGCTCCTTTCCCCCTGCGAGTTGTTACAGCCACTCTGGGACGCTTCAGCGGAATTACTGCACGGGGAGGTGGAGGCACACGCCCATGGTAATCAAATAACCTTCACAAAATACAAAAGTGGCTGAGAATTGGTTTATGTCTAAGTGTTCTATCAAATGTGTGAGATGATTAAGAGAATGGCCTTGTAAAAAATGTCAATAAATGTTTTTGTTATCATTGTTGTCCTCAAGAAGATTCATTTTTCGCTAGAGAAACAGGATGTTAATATAGTCTATGCTTTCTGGGCATCAGAATCTGACCCTTAATATGAACTCATTTTTAAGGTATGAAAGAACAAAGAGCTTTTCAATATGTTGAAATTATGTCGACCTTCATTCCCAAGTATATTTCTTTTCTTGGTTTAACAGATTTATCCATTTTAGGAACAGAAATATTCCTTTAACACATCAGATACTTATTAACACATAAGTGTGAAAGGAGGAATAGACCATGCAGAATCAGGGACAAAGAAAATTACTGTATGATCAGAAAACAGCTCAGAAGGAAAAAAAATTGGAGTATGTCTAGCTTAAAGAGGGCAGCTATAAGAGACAAATCAATATTGTTCCTTACCTCTCTCTAAGGATTTCCTTAAGTAATGAAAGGCTCAGCTGACTACAGAAAAAAGGAGGCTGAGTTTGAATGAAATGCCCATAGCATGAGGACAAACCTTTGTTGACTAAAGAACTGGTGGGAAATATTTATCAGGAAAACTTTTTTACTATTCTGACTATTGGATAGACATGCAAATTGAGACTAGAGATATTTGTAGTTAGCTATTAAAAAATTCTCTAACAAAAAAGAATACCAGTAAAATTCTTTGAAGTTTCTGCTAAAAAGTGAAAAATGGTATTCACTACAACCAAGGCATTTTCATTAAACAATGAAAGGAATCAAAACTATAAGAATATTTACTCATTTCTATAAATATATAATTAATAGATTCAAAGTTTCATATTATTTATACTGCATACACATAACAAATTTTTGCGTGACTTAGCACATTTGAGCAGTATAAAAGGGTCAGAGAAAAAAATATGAAATATATATTCTATTTGCCAGTGAACCAGAGGTATTATTACTTTGTCCGCTATAAAGAAAATAGTGTTATTGACTTAGAATGATGATTATTATGTAGTTTATTGTGACACCATTATATGGATTACATTCTCATAACTGCTTTAAAACAGCCAATAAAAATAATGTGAAAGACAGAAATGAGAAAACTAGAACAGTTTTAAATTTTAAAATATCTAAAACCTTCTATAATAGGTTATTTCATAAAATTACATCTCATTTACACATACAGATGGAAATGTGATCATCTCTTTTTGGAAAATAGTAAATGAAATATAATAACAAGATACGCTGGTTTCCAAATATTCATTCATAAACAATGAAAACTATGACACTATGGAGAAGAAAAGTTGTATATAAAACACCTTTAAAGCAGAACTTAGTACTAGGATTGTCTTCTACATTAGAGAGCTAAACTGTCCAAAAATGATTTGGAAACATGCTAGGGAAATACTAAGAGATGTCTGGAAAGGAAAATAAATGAAACGAGACAGAGTTAAAGAGAGGTGTCATCCTCTGTGCATAAGCAAAATCCATTAGAGCCAAAGAACTGCCAGCAAATAGCAGGTCATGGATGTCAACACATTATAGTTTACTTCAAAAGATATAGACAGGATGAGGCTGAAAAGGGTTGTGAATCTCATTCATACCACTGAGGGCTGGAAAATCAAAAGGGTCAACTAAGCCTGCCCCTCATTTCAATCACAAAACAAAGTCTACATTACTTATTTATAAGTTGAAATCACAGAGCAACTTAAGTCAGTGAACCAAGATACTAAGGCACTTTTCATGAGCTAAAACACCCAGAGCTATTGAGCGAAAAGAAATATGACAATTGACTGATCTCTCCCAGGGTAGAAGTTGCTGCTTGAGATGAATGGCAAACTCTTTTGGAGGAACAATTTCCCCAGGACTTGAAAATGCAATTTAGCAGGTTCATTAAATAAACTACTCTATACACTGGGTTAAGAAAATTTCTAAAGCACAACTAAAATGTATAATGATGTAAAAATGCTATACTGGAAATGCAGGCCAAGTAAAGTCACCATATTCACTGCTACTTCAATTACAATGCAATTCAATAATATTTTAACTGCAATGTTTATCAATATTTCTATTGCTTCCCCCCAAACAGGGATTACAAAACTTCCAGTGTTGGCCAGGCCTACTCTCCTGTGGAGAAAAGAGAGCTACATTTGTTCACTGTACTTGTGACATACTTTTAGTATAGGATGTACATTTTAGTAAAATGCTCAGTGTGTGTTCTGTTCTTTGTTGTAAATTCCTATAGGAAGTAACCCTTGTTCTCTGAATATTTTGATGTGTTGCTTCAAAGAAACATGACTCCTTTCTCACCATGGAATCAGGTTTTACCAATTTATTCTGTCACTGTGTTGGGAAGATATGCGGCATCAGAACTTAATTTTTGAAAAGTGATATTGTAATATACAAACAAAGCTAAATGGGCATTTCATGTGAGAACATAATTTTAAATTTTAATGGAGTTGGGGTGTTTGTTAATTTTCACTGGGCAAAGTTGAGTTTACCAGAAATAAAAAGAAGGAAGACTGGGTATTGTCCTAAAGCATAAAAACATAACAAGATAAGGATGGGAAGGGGTCAGCTTTCTGGGATTGCAAGATGAGATGTAGGGGCTCTTCTAAATGCAGAAGGAAGTAGGTGAAAGGCAGACTGTGAAGGAGACACAAGCATTGTCTTTCTCAACCGAATCCTGGCTATAGCAAATCAAAGAAAATAGTCCAACAAAAATTGCCATACAATAGAATTAAATGGAATCCAAATCTCCAAGGTCAGTTAAAAGCTTAAAATTTCTTCCTTCCTCTTGTTTTTTTGTTCTTCCACTCCCAGAATTATATTCCCTTTCCTTTTCTGTAATTGTCCTTCATTTTCCCTAATATTATTAGAATACTGTTTTTCCCATAATGTTTACTGGTCAAATAGCTAATGATTTATAATGAAGTCAAACACATAATTCTCCCTTCCCTAAGGTCTATTTTAAAATAAAAACTTTAAAAGACCTACTTTCAATCAGTAAATAACATAAATGTAGTCAGATTTTAATAAAAGCAACAAATTGAGGACGTTTGAGGGTCTATTTTATTGAATAAACATTTCTACTTTTCATGTCCCCATTTCTTGTTTGGAATTTTGTTTTCTTTAATAATATCATTATTTCATGTATAATTTCATTATCAAGCAAAAGCTAAAAACTGGTAAACAATTTTAATATTGATTTACTTGATAAAAATAGACATACCTTGTCTCTAGAAAGAATAAGGATATTAGTTATTTTAATAAGCTGCTCTTTGGACAAAGGCAATTTAATGTTATATTGACATATAAAATGAATATAATTGTGAATTCTTGTTTTTACTGAAAGTTTATTATTATTAAACTTCAACAATAATAAAGCAACATTTACATGTATTTTCAGAAAAAAATACATGGAAAAAAAAAACTACCAATCTCTCACCCTAAAACAACTACTGTCATTCTCTATTTTTCTTTTTTCCACAAGCATCCATATTTTTCACATAACTGAAAACATAATATATGTACAGTCATGTATCCTGGCTAATTCTCTTTGATTTATATTAAAAATGTTTCTCAAGTTTGCTAAATGGTCTTCCTAATGTTTATTTTAATTGCTGTGGTGCATTTTCTCAAGTAGATACACCACAGATTAGTAAATCATTACTTGATTGATGGACTTTTGACTTGATGCCTATTTTTCACTGTCAACCAATGTGATTTTAAAATTCGTGAAAAAAAATGAAAATGTAATATTTGCATATTACACTGAACACTAAAATTTCATTTAGATAAATAGTAATTTAAGAAGCAGTAATTACCTGTTTTCTTCTAAATTTCCCTCATAAAAAAGAGTTTTTCATTTTCCTTATTTATGAACCCAAACTTACAGTCCCTATGTGGTTAAACGCTAACCAAACAATGTAGTCTGGACTTAGGGTTAAATAACTGACCTGCCCATAGCCAAATTCTGACAACAAATTCAGGGCTGTGTTCTCACTGGGGTCTTTTAGCAGATAAATGAAGATCATTAACTCTAGGACCAGAGAAGATTTCCAGCTCTGTCTTGATTCAAACTTGCACCCTTCTGTCTTCAGCATGCTTAACTTCTGATAAAAATAGTCTATAAAACCAAATTAAGGTGCCTATTCATTTTTAAGAAAGGATATATTTGAAATCCACATGAATGATTCTAGCCTATTAGTATATCTGTTTTCTATACTGTTTGAACTACTCAAAATTCTGTTTATAATTTCTACCTGGACTTCAAATAAGCTTTTGGTTACAACTGAATCTGAAAATACTTTTTAGAAGCACACTTCACTTGAGACCAGCCAATGAGTAATTCTCATTTCTGTTTTTTCTCCCTAAACTTTTCCAAGGTTTTCAGTGAAGCCACCCCTGCCAACAACCCACCCCACATCGGGCTCCATCCCCAATCTTGTACAAATGCTTCTTGAACATGCTTTTAAAGGGCTTTCTGAAATTGTCAATGATCTTTTTTTGGTGATATTTTGATCTTAACTTAATCTTTATATTTTGTACAATTTTTCTATCTTTTATATCTTGTATACAGCTTTGGGTAATTAAAAAGTGAATGTAATTAAATAGCAATGGTGAGGTTATAAATCAATAAAATGATTCTCCTATTTAATTCTTACAATTCTGTAATGTGTGTGTTGTTAAGCCATTTTGCCCATGAAGGAAACCTGTGAAAAAAGGATGAGATGACTCCCCCACGTTTAACCAGTCAACACATGCACACCGAGGCCTGAAACTTGCTTCTAACTCCAAATCACATCCTTTGTCAACTGGGCCATGCTACGGTTTCCAATGTTTTAAGTGGAATCCCATTCTATCAGATGGTAATTTAAATTTGCACAATGAAACAGGCGTTGCTTCTTGCTAATACGTTTTTCCAGTATTCATGAATATATACTGTGCTCTATAATCAATGATCTGAGACAAGTGCAGCTTGACACAGTATTTTTCATTAACTTCAACTCTGGTAGCTTCTCTTATGCTAATTTACACAAGGTCAAAATGGATCGAGATCTGAACAATACAGATTTTGAATCACTAATATATATATATATATATATATATAATATGGAAAAGCAGCTCTGGCATTTCTTTTTCTCTGTCAATACACGTTTATTCATTACTGGAGGTTATAAATGGCTCAGTGCCTTTCCTGATACTATTGAAAAAAGGTTGGATTAAAACTGCTAATATCTCAGAAATTGAAAACATTCCTCAGGGGTGTTCAATATAATTTTAGGTATACTCCTCCTTTCACTTTACTTGGAAGAGTATATATATTTATGTTTCATTTTAATAACATGTGATGTTTTTCATGTAGAGTCACACTTGACATTTTAAAAGACAATGCCACTGAATGCTGTAAATTATTGGGCAATTCTTTGTGTAATATAAAAAATGAAAGTTTAGAATAACCACTCAATTCTATTATTTAGTGATACTCTTCATGATCCCTGAAACCATGGATAGACACTAAATTAATTTTTGGAAAAATTACTGCTGGATAAATGTACCAAAACAATCACATTAAGATGGAACTTTGTGTAGAGAAGTTTTCTAAGCTGAAACAGTTTAATGGTTGAAAATCCCCAATTACATTAGAATTCCCAAAACTGGCAGAAATAGGCTAACAATAGGATGTAAATCAATGTCAGTTATTAAGGTATTATCTCTCAGCTTATGTGAGACATTCAGTCACATCTGGGGTTGGGAGTCTGCAAACCACATTTCTGTGGGGTCCAGCTGGCTCCTTGCTAGGCTCAGCCAATTAAGGACCTGAGAAGGAGGCTGGAAGAGGAAGAGAGGACTTGACCCTTCCTGCTTTGCTTCCTGTTTTTGTTTTGGGTCCCTTTTCTTGTCAGCGTTACTCCAGCCTTGTTTCTTAACCCTGGCAGCAAAAATTCATTCCAGTAGTAGCAACTGAATCCAGTTTGAGTAATTTTGCAACATTTGCAGAACAGTCTTCACACTTCCTCAGAGACCCTGGCACCAGTTGGTATTGCCCCCTTAGAGGTCTGGGTTCCAGCCCCACCGGTTCCCCCTCTGGGCTCAGATACAGCAGCAGCAGCTAAGCAGAACCTCCTACTCACATTGTGAGTTGTGCAAATCCCCTTTTCTACAGTGATATTTGATAATCCCATCTTTTCCTCTGTTTCCCCAACCCTAGAGGTGGTAGCTGCTTCCTGTAGTTTGCTAACTCCATCATATCACTGTGGGTTTTACTGTTGTTGTTTATTTGTTTTTGCCTTTTCAGTTCCTTAATACATAGAAAGTTTTTACAAACAATTCTCCTTGTTCAACATAACTGTATGATTTCCGTTTTCCTGACAGAAAACCAAGCAGCATGGAGTAAATGGAAATAACTGAATGGTCTCTCTCTGCAGATAAGAGTGTTCAGCTGCAACTAGAATGTTCTGGGGGGGGGTAGGAGGAGGGAAAACAATGCAAACAGAATGATCCAGAGGTGTCACAATGGACTATTATGGAAGGACAACTGAGCAACCAGTGTATTGCTCAGTCATAGGGACACTGCTACATGAATAACAGTGTAAGAAACATATTCTCCATCACTGTTAATGGTTACTGTTAATGGTTACTAGTAGCTAACATGGATTAAGCACAAAAAACATACCAGGCATAATGCAGGTCATAAAAATATGTTACTTCATTTAATCCTCAAAACAATCTTTTGAGGTAGGCATTAATTTCATGCTCACTTCATAGATGAGACAATAGTTTTTGTGGTATTAAATAAGTTGTCCAAGTTTGCACCACTAGTAAAAAGAGAAAAAAAAATTGACCATAACTACAAGCAGAGAGTAACTAAGGAGGAATTAGTGTGGATAAAACTGTTAACACTGACTTGGTAAGCTTTTTCTCTTCTCCAGCCTCTCCACTCTGTTTTCCTTTCCTGGGGATCTATGTTCACAGGGAACTCCTGACTACCTCTACTAGTGGCAGATGCTTCTGTCTTCCTTAGCCAAGTGAAAAAATGAAACATAAACTAATGAGGGCACAGACTGCTCAGAGAATCTATTAGCAATACACCCATACTGATCTTTGAACACTTATAAACCAAACAGATTTTATATAAGACAAATAAATGATTTTGGAAATTGTTCAGAGTTAGCTTTTTTGTGTAGTGGAGTGTCATCTGAAAGCTTCAGGCTCTGTAATTATTTGCTGATTAAGGCTCTTGCTCTTTTGCATGTAAAATCTGCCTATCTGCCTATCTATCATCTGTCTAATCTATCTAATGATTTTTATTCATAAAATGCAAATGCAAATATTGGCTTCATTTTAAAAATGAAAAAACTGAAAACCTGCCTAGTTGCCCAAAGTTACAGGTTAATTACCAGAACTTGGGTCTCCTACCATCTACTTCATTTTAGGTAGAAATTCTTTCAATGTGGAAGGAAATCACATGATAGAAAATACTTAAGAGATTACAATGCAAAAACATTTTCATATTAACAGATTAAAAGACAATGTATATTAATTGAAAACTTTATTCATAGCAATGAAGACAGTGTTCTGCATCCTGAAACATAAAAGCATATCAGAAAATGTTTTTTCATTTGTCAAAAACTAAAATTTACATTTGTCAAAAACTAAAATTTTTAAATAAAGAATATCTAAATGTTATCTTTCGTAGTAACTGGGATTATTTTAATGCTGTCAGATCTTCACATCATTAGGACAAGTTATTATAAGTTATTTAATATTTAAAATAAAATATTATATTTTATAGAAATTATAAAAACTATTTGAGAAAACCATCCTTAAAAATTCATGTTTGGTCATAAAGGGTTGACTAGAGAAATCATTTGCTTAACTCAGTAGTTTGAACATAGTGGTGATAAAGGTATGGTTGTGGATCTAATTTCCATGCAGATAAGCCTATTTCCTGTTATGTAAAACCATAGACTGACATTGCTCCTCTTCTGTTTTGCGTATCCACACAGTTGGTTGTTGAGTATAAATGGAGACCTAGTTTATGGTTGTAGTTCTCCCACTAATTAACTATGTGACCTTGGAGAAAACGAAATGTCTCTAAATCTAAGGAGATGAATTAATCACAAAAATTGAGTATCCACTATGTGTGAGACTTGATGATAGTCCCTGAGGATACAATAAGCAAAACTGAGCATCTTCCCTGCCCTTTTGGAGGAAGGAAGGACATAAATCAAATACTGTTGTTGCAGAGAGAAATATAGCAATAAAAACCAGGAACAGTGCTGTGAAGGAATAGTAACAGGTGCTGAGAGGGGAACAGAGGAACCTCATTTAGTCTCAGAGAGGTGTTCATGCTGAGATCTGAAGGATGAAGTCAAGTTAACTAGACGGTGAAGTGAGGTATGAGAAGGAGCAATCAGAAGAAGGTCCCCAGGCAGGAAGGAACACCGTGTTCTTGTGGAACTGAAAAAGGACCCTCATGGCTGGAGCAGAGAGAACAAGACCCTTACAAGGGGTTATGAAGTTTCTTCCCTATTTAAAATGTCTATTCTGTTTTTCTCTGTTTGCATTTTTATGCCTTGGAATTTTTGTTTGTTTGAATGAATTTATTTACAATTAAAGACTTAAACAATATTTACTTAACAATTAAAGACTTAAACAATCATTTTGTGTGTGTGTGTGTGGTCCAATGATCTATCTACACACAGTCAGTCCTTGTTTTGTATATCTCTAATATCTCAATTACCGATGCTTAGTTAAATAACACCAGTCCCCCAACAGCACAAAACAAATTTCAGTTACCACATATATATTAACTGTGAGTAATTTCGTAAAGTCCAAGCTTTGCTGCTAGTTTTTCAGTCCACAAATCAATAAGTAAATGACAGATGCTCATGATGATCAGTGGCCAATCACATCACCTCTTTCAAAGTCTGTCAGTGATTTGTCCCTGTGCACCTGTTAGTTCACACACGGATAGCAAATGTGTAGTTGTATTGTTTCCTTGTCTGCTGGTGATAAATCCATGTGGCATTTTATAAAAATGGATAATCAAAAGAAGGGATTGGTGCAGCAAAGAATTGAAAAGTAACACTGGAAATAAAATTAAAATTAAATGTTAATGGAATTAGAGGAGAAATAGCTGACTATAGGGCTGTGGACACTCTTGTATTCAAGAGACTCTACAGGTGGCGGCAGAGGAACTTAGTAAAATAAAATATATTTTTTTATTCCAAATATATATATTACATCCGATATGTTTATATGAATTTTAAGTAGTATGCTCCCCAGAAAGCCCTAAGGGTTGATTTGCACAGCATAAAAATGGCCCTGAATGCCAAAATGTTCCTTCAAAATCCACAAAGCTATTCGATATACAGTTTACCTGAAAAAAAAAAAAATTCCCACAAGGTATCATAAATTGACTTCCTTAAACACGATGCCCACAGATGAAGCAAAATAGTGGTTTAAGCCAGAGATAAATGCATTCCTTTACATAAAATTACATCTAAAAGGATAATATCAGAAATTAAAGATGTTATATTAAAATATGCAATTGTAAGTTGAAATTAAAACATATTGACATAAATGAAGAAAGTGGTTGTGATGTGCTGGAAGGGGACAAAGATGTCCCAGAGGAAGTGACACTTGGCAAAAGAACCACACACTGAGGGAAGTCTCAGAGGTAGTTCACAATATTAATAAAATGTCAAAGCTGATCCAGTCTTGGGAGTATGACAATTCACCAAGGGATAAAAGAGGTGCTTTCTCCATATTATAATAAAAGAAGAAGGCAAGTGCTGTTCAAATTACTTTTGATAAGTCTTTCTTTTACAAAGAAATGAAGCACACTAATTCTCAGTATTTTTACATAACAGTGTTAAAATTTTAAATTAGTGTACTAAATAGCTATTAGTTTCACTGTATTTTCCTATACGTATGAAGAGGGAATTTAAATATATGTATACATGTGTAAATATGTATATTTATAACATAAAAGAGTTTTTAATGTTTTGACAAAAAATTGTTAAAGGTCATGAAAAAATCCTATTTCCCCCCATTGATTATTAACATCACTCTGCATGGTTTTCTTTTATGGTCACACACTGCTATGCAAAGCAAGAATTGTCCTTAATTTTTACTGAATCTATGTGTTGTATGAAAGCAGATGTATTTTAGAAGGTTGTACTCATTTTCTGAATTTATAAATCTCTCAGTCTTGAAGAATTCCAAGTCACCTACCCATCTGGAAAATAATATGGGTTAATTAAATCTTTAGAATATCATCCAAACATTAGAAACCAAATTTTAGGCTTAAGCACCTCTGAATTCTGAAAGTCCAAGATCTACTATATTTCAGTATGTACAATCAAAATAGAAAAATCTGGCTATCTTATATTTTATTGGGACTTTTTTTTACTGTAAAATATTATTTAAATGTATTAATCAATAATACCTGTGAATGAAATGTACAGAACAGTTAAAATATAATTTAAGTCAAAGGGAAAGAAGGATGAGAAATTTACATACCTATTGTAGAAATCATCTCTGTAGTAATCATAGTCAAAGACATAACCACTAAGGAGGGAAACAAAAAATTATTTGTTGACAACAGCAATTTTGGTATTAATTTATAATGTAATAGCAATACATTTGTTACTTTTAAATATTTATTTTTCAATGTAATTATGTATCCAAAGGGCTTTACAAGATAATGTCTAATTGGATATAATGCCGTATCAAACTCATTATATGTTTGACAATGAAAAGACTGATAATGGATTGAGTGGTTTGGAATGGAAAATGAGAGCAGAAATCAAAATTAATTTTTTAATACTTGAACTACTTGTAGGACCATTTTTTTACCCCAGACAAGATATAATATAGCTATCCTTTTTTCTAAGGTATGTATACTGAGGCTAAATGAGCATTAAACAAATGGTATAGAAATAATATAAATGAAAGTGTTTAATGACGCATTCATTGTTAGAAAAGTAAATAGAAATGTAGCTTCCTCAGAAATCCAGCATTTCCTTTTTATTCTAAAAACTTGTGATTCAATACTTTATATAGAGAAAAATTTAAAAAAAAACACTTTGAGTCTTACCAACAATAACAATAATTTAGGGCATTTAAATAGGAATTAATAAGTACATTTTAGTGATAATATTATTAACAAGCTCCTTAAAGGAATGTAAAAAAAATTTCCCCCATCCACTTGTACAATTGTTGTTTACAAAGCACTTTATATGAATTATTTCCTTTTAATTTTAAGTCCTCACAACAACTCTGTTGGATACTATAACTGGAAAAAACTAATGTGCACGGGACCTAAGGGGCTAGCTCAAATTTTTATCACTAGTAAGTGACAGAGCTGAAGCTTCAGAGAAAGACTTCTGAATCCATGTCTGGAGCTATTTTTTATGACACCATGCAACACTCCCCAGCTTGGAAGAAATTTAATCTCGTGATGAATGGAGTATCTCTACTGCAGGGGAGTAATCATTTAAAATGTTTATTCATTTTTTATTGTTGTAATATATATATATATATAAAACATAAAATTTACCTTTCTAAGCTTTCTGTAGTCAATTTTTAATGCCAAAATTCGGTGGCATTAAGTACATTCACAATGTTGTGCAAACATCACCATTAACCATTTCCAAAATTTTTTATCATCCCAAACTGAAACTCTGTATCCATTAAACAATACTTCTCCATTCCCTCCTTCCCCTGCCCCCGCCCACCAAGCCCCAGTGACTGCTCCTGTTGCTATGAATTTCCCTATTCTAGGTACCTCATATACGTGGAATCATACAATATTTGTCCTTTTTTGTTTGGCTTATCTTACTTAGCATAATATTTCAAGGTTTATCGATGTTGTAACATATCATAATTCCATTTTTTTATAACTAAATAATACTTCATTGTATATATATACTTTTTGTTTACCTATTCATCCATTAATAGACATCTGGGTTGTTTCCACTTCTTGGCTGTTGTGAATAGTGCTACAATGAACATCAGTGCACAAGCATTTGTTAGAGTTCCTGCTTTCATCCCCTTTGGGTATATGCCTAAAAAGAGTATTGCTGGGTCATATGGTAATTCTGTGTTTAACCACTGTACAACAGGCAAGTCATTTTATATTCCCCAGATGGTCAACTTAATGGTCCTTTACTTTCTAACTATTCTTATGTTAGGAAAATTGAAAGAACATATTGAGGAGGGTTTGTTATTCCTGGTTTTCTGGATAAGTGTATGTATTTGTCCTGACACTCGTTACATATGGCAGGGTGGAGAAAACCTGCTATAGCATACATAGCCCATCAGAGAGGGTTGGTTTCACCTCCAACCAGTCTAATGGAACACAATGACTTTGAACTCAAGTTCTGAAGTGCAAAGTGGAGACCTATTCCATGTGAGTGTCTGATGGAAGACCAAGCATTGTCTAGCCAGAGCAGTGCTGCTGTATATCTACCTCTGCAAACAAAGGAAGACAATGAGACCACTGCTGAAGCAGTAAGAACAAAAGTAACCCTTCTGGCCCACAGTCACAGATTAAGTCGTAATGTTTAATGCTTTAGTTGATATTGCTGGTGTTAGACTCAACTATGATGTTGTGTTGAGGGATTTTAAAGAAAACATACTGGCTAGCACCAAATCCAAGGTATAAATTTCACCTCAAAAGTTTCCTGAAATAGCAGTACATATAATTTTCATTGTGATTTGGTTTCTTCTGCAGATAAGGGATATGATGACACTTTATCCAAACTTTTGTTTGGAAGTCTCAAGTTTAAGGTTATGCTACTTTCATACACATTTGTCATGAGTCATCATTGTTGTACCTTATGGCTGATTATTTTTAAGAACATGTTGGTAGATCTCCACAGCTTATTTATCTTACAACTGAAAGTTCGTACACTTTGACCAGCCTCATTTCTTTCAACTCCAGCCCCAGCCAACTACCATTTTACTGTTTCTATGGGTTTGGCTTTTCAGATTCCACATATAAGTGATACTATGCAGGATTTGTCTTTCTCTGACTTAATTCACTTAGCATAATGCCCTCAAGGTCTATCATGTTTTCACAAATGGCAAGATTTCCTTCTTTCTCATGGCTGAATAATATTTCATTGAATATACATACCACATCTTTATCCATCCATTTGATGACAGATACTTAAGAAACGATCATTTTGTGGTATGATGGACATGTTAACTAACTCTATGGTGGTAATCATTTTGCAATATATAAGTGTGTCAAATTAACATCTTGTATACCTTAAGCTTATACAATATGTCAATTATACCTCAATAAAGCTGGGGGGAAAAAGAATATGTTTGTTGAATACAAGTGTACGTATAATAATATTCATGTTTGGATAACACAAATGAAGTTCCCAACAGCCAAAGCAAAGAAAAAAAAGATAATCAAAACAATATATCATTTTAAGAATTTTGTTGAGACTTTGTTTATGAAACATGATGCCTGGGGAAGGAAACATTCTAGTTACTGAAACATTATTCTTGATGCTTTTCCGTACATAATCTGATTTAACCTTAACAGTAGTCTATAAGATGTAGAGTGTTATCCTAATTTTACAGGACACTGAGGTCTAGATATATTAAATATCCTAAATAACACAGATAAGTAGTCTAGTACAGCATAGTCATTCATATGCTCATTTGCCAAAACTTGAGTAAGGACCTATGTGTCAGGAACTGTAAGAGGCACTTGCATTTAGAAGTGAAATTATTCTGTCTTTGTTCAGGAATCTCACAGTCTAGTGGTGATCAAGATGGCCTTAATATCCTGCCCAGCTTGCCTAAACTATAGATTTCTTCCTGAATATAGTCCTCTGACCTCTCTTTTCTTAGAGCATTTACTTCAGAAAACTTGTAATTGTATTGATAAATTCTCTGACATTTTGACATGTAAATATTCTCCTAGCCTCTTGCCTTGTCTTTCTTAAGGACCTGGGAACTATCTTAGAAATTAAATAATAACAGTCATAATAATGATAATAATTAAATAATGTTGAGAAGTTACTGATTCTAATACATTAATTTGATATTAACCTAAGCATCAGACATGGTGATAGACATTTTAGATGCATTAAATAGCTATTGCTTGATAGGACAGTAATTTCCACACAGTGCTAATTCTCAGTATTTTCAGATGTGACCAAATAGAGAGAGAAAAGTGGCTAAAGTGTTTTACCTTTTTTTCTGAAACTCTTTTAAAATACATTATAACTTCAGAGAGTGGAGTTTAATAGCAAGAAGAAAATATGAACTATTATTAATGTGATGACAGTGACGATTCTACTCATGTCTTATACCTTTAAGAAATACTTCAATAATTTACCAGCCTTCTGGAAATTGAAAAGTGCATGAGAAAAAAAAATATTTTTATTTTTCTCAGTCTATGCTTAACTTATCTTGTCCAATCTGCTTATTTTTTGTTCAACCTGACTGCTAAGGCATATTTACAAGAACAAGTTATAGCTAAGCATCCTAAATTGATCTCCAAGTTCCACTTTCTGCCATCATAAACTCAATTTTACTTGTCAAGTTAAAACTGAAATAAAATGCACAAACAAATCTGTATAATCTTGGCAAGGCTGCTTTTGTCTTAATGGTCTGGATTTTAGCAGAAATGCCATGGCTGTAGTTGGCTCAGGTCATAAGCTGTAAAATCAAGCTGGATTTCCAAGGAAGAGGAAGAGATTCAAGGAGATGAGTCACCACGGGGCAAGTCTGATTCATGCCTGCTGTGCTTTCCTCAGTATCTTTCCCGCCCTCAGTTCTTTGTTTTTTTTTTTTTGTCTTTATTTTTTCCTCCTGCAGATTCTCTCTCTCTCTCTCTTAAAAATCTCTTCTTTTTTCTTTCTGTGTCAATCTCTATTTGAAGTTAGATGTCAAAAAATGGCATTTCCAGGAGTCATATTCAGCATTACAAGGTATTTTATGTATCCTGAACCGTATTGGTAGGAAAAACTTGTCTTTCACATTAAGAAAGATCCCCATTCCCCGCTATAAGCCAAGAGTGGTGCTGTTATGCTCATGAGTTAATATATTTTGGCTTTTAAAGGAGGAACCTTTGCAACTTTCACTGTGGTAGTTTTCTGTGACAATCTGGTTCTTAGGCCATTGAAATAAAAATGATAATAAATTAGATGTTTAAGGCATTGTCCAGGAGGAAGCTAAGTCCTGTAAATGTCGTTTTTGCCCTTTGGGGGCATGGTCAGTGCTAAAGGGCAAGTAATTGACTTTTTAGAAAACTGAAACAGTAGTTTTGAATGTTTAACACAAACAAAGAGTTTATATTTGAAATTTTAAATCTTGAACACATTTACAACTTTTATTCTACTTTACAATGTATCTATATTCTGTTTGCTCAGATTCCCTCAAACTTTAATGGGAAATAGGAAGTGGTAAAGTGATTGTGTAGAGCTGCACATTCACTCTTTTATTTTAACATCTTTATTGGAGTATAATTGCTTTACATTTTTGTGTTAGTTTCTGCTGTATAACAAAGTGAATCAGCTATACGTACACATATATCCCCATATGCCCTCCCTCTTGCGTCTCCCTTCACCCTCCCTATCCCACCCCTCTAGGTGATCACAAAGCACCGAGCTGGTCTTCCTGTGCTATGCAGCTGCTTCCCACTACCTATCAATTTTACATTTGGTAGGGTGTATATGTCAAAGCTACTCTCTCACTGCATCACTACTTACACTTCCCTCTTCCCGTGTCCTCAAAACCATACTCTACATCTGTGTCTTTACTCCTGTCCTGCCCCTATGTTCTTCGGAACCATTATTTTTTGTAGATTCCATATATATGTGTTAGCATATGGTATTTGTTTTTCTCTTTCGGACTTACTTCACTCTGTATGACAGACTCTAGGTCCATCCACCTCACTACAAATAACTTAATTTCATTTCTTCTTATGAGTTAATAATATTGCATTGTATATATGTGTCACATCTTCTTTATCCATTCATCTGTTGATGGACACTTAAGTTGCTTCTATGTCCTGGCAATTGTGAATAGATCTGCAATGAATATTGTGGTACATGATTCTTTTTGAATTATGGTTTTCTCAGAGTATATGCCCAGTAGTGGGATTGCTGGGTCATATGGTAGTTCTATTTTTAGTTTTTTAAGGAACATCCATACAGTTGTCCACAATGGCTTTATCAATTTACATTCCAACTAACAGTGCAAGAGGGTACCCTTTTCTCCACACCTTCTCCAGCATTTACTGTTTGTAGATTTTGCGATGATACCCATTCTTACTGGTGTGAGGTGATACCTAATTTTAGTTTTGACTTACACTTCTCTAACGATTAGTGATGCTGAACATCCTTTCATGTGTTTGTTGGCAATCTGTATACCTTCTTTGGAGAAATGTCTAGATCTTCTGCCAATTTTTGGATTGGGCTGTTTGTTTTTTTGATATTGAGCTGCATGAGCTGCTTGTATATTTTGGAGTCTAATCCTTTGTCAGTTGCTTCGTTTGCAAATATATTCTCCAGTCTGGTTGTCTTTTCATCTTGTTTATGGTTTCCTTTGCTGTGCAAAAGTTTTTAAGTTTCATTAGGTCCCATTTGTTTATTTTTGTTTTTATTTCCATTTCTCTAGGAGGTAGTCCAGAAAGGATCTTGCTGTGAGTTATGTCATAGAGTATTCTGCCTATGTTTTCCTCTAAGAGTTTTACAGTGTCTGGCCTTACATTTAGGTCTTTAATCTATTTTGAGCTTATTTTTGTGTATGGTGTTATGAAGTGTTCTAATTTCATTCTTTATATGTAGCTGTCCAGTTTTCCCAGGACCACTTATTGAAGAGGCTGTCTTTTCTCCATTGTATACTCTTGCCTCCTTTAACAAAAATAAGGTGACCATATGTGCGTGGGTTTATCTCTGGGTTTTCTATCTGGTTCAATTGATCTATATTTCTGTTTTTGTGCCAGTACCATACTGTCTTGATTACTGTGGCTTTGTAGTGTAGTCTGAAGTCAGGGAGCCTGATTCCTCCAGCTCCGTTTTTCTTTCTCAAGATTGCTTTGGCATTCAGGGTCTTTTGTGTTTCCACAAATTGTGATTTTTTTTTGTTCTCATTCTGTGAAAAATGCCAGTGGTAGTTTGATAGGGATTGCATTGAATCTGTAGATTGCTTTGGGTAGTTTTCTCATTTTCACAATGTTGATTCTTCCAATCCAAGAACATGGTATATCTCTCCATCTGTTGGTATCATCTTTAATTTCCTTCATCAGTGTCTTAAAGTTTTCTGCATACAGGTCTTTTATATCTCTAGGTAGGTTTACTCCTAGGTATTTTATTTTTTTGTTGCAATGGTAAATGGGAGTGTTTCCTTAATTTCTTTTTCAGATTTTTCATCATTATTGTATAGGAATGCAAGAGATTTCTGTGCATTAATTTTGTATCCTGCTACTTTACCAAATTCATTGATTAGCTCTAGTAGTACTCTGGTAGCATCTTTAGGATTCTCTATGTATAGTATCTTGTCATCTGTGAACAATGACAGTTTTACTTCTTCTTTTCCAGTTTGGATTCCTTTTATTTCCTTTTCTTTTCTGATTGCTGTGGCTAAAACTTTGAAAATGATGTTGAATAATAGTGGTGAGGGTGGCAACCTTGTTTTGTTCCTGACCTTAGTGGAAATGGTTTCAGTTTTTCAACATTGAGAATGATGTTGGCTGTGGTTTGTCATATATGGCCTTTATTATGTTGAGGTAAGTTCCTTCCCTGCCTTCTTTCTGGATGGTTTTTATAATAAATGGGTGTTGAAATTTGTCAAAAGCTTTCTCTCCAACGATTGAGAGGATCATATGGTTTTTCTCCTTCAGTTTGTTAATATGGTGTATCACATTGATTGATTTGCATATATTGAAGAATCCTTGCATTCCTGGGATAAACCTCACTTTATCATGTTGTATGATCCTTTTAATGTGCTGTTGGATTCTGTTTGCTAGTATTTTTTTGAGGATTTTGCATCTATGTTCATCAGTGATATTGGCCTGCAGTTTTATTTTTTGTGTGACATCTTTGTCTGGTTTTGGTAACAGGGTGATGATGGCCTCATAGAATGAGTTTGGGAGTGTTCCAAAATATGTGGGTGCTATATTATGGAAGAGTTTGAGAAAGATAGGTGTTACGTTTTCTGTAAATGTTTGATGGAATTCACCTGTGAATGCATCTCGTCCTGGGCTTTAGGTTCTTAGAAGACTTAATCACAGTTTCCACTTCAGTGCTTGTGATTGGCCTGTTTAAATTCTCTATTTCTTTCTGGTTCAGTCTCAGAAGGTTGTGATTTTCTAAGAATTTGTCCATTTCTTCCAGGTTGTCCATTTTATTGGCATAGAGTTGCTTGTAGTAATCTCTGATGATCCTTAATATTTCTGCAGTATCAGTTGTTACTTCTCCTTTTTCATTTCTAATTCTGTTGATTTGAGTCTTCTCCCTTTTTTTCTTGATGAGTCTGGCTAATGCTTTATCATTTTTTTTTATCTTCTCAAAGAACCAGATTTAATTTTATTGATCTTTCTATCACTTCCTTCATTTCCTTTTCATTTATTTCTGATCTGATCTTTATGATTTCTTTCCTACTGCTGAATTTGGGGTTTGTTTTTCTTTCTCTAATTTCTTTATGTGTAAGGTTAGGTTGTTTATTTGAGATTTTTCTTTTTAATTGAGGTAGGATAGTATTCCTATAAATGTCCCTCTTAAAACTGATTTTGCTGCATCCCATAGTTTTGGGTCATTGTGTTTTCATTGTCATTTGTTTCTAGGTATTTTTTGATTTCCTCTGATTTCTTCAGTGATCTCTTGGTTATTTAGTAGTGTGTTGTTTAGCCTCCATGTGCATCTATTTTTTTTACAGTTTTTTTCCTGTAATTGTTATGTATTCTCATAGTGTTGTGGTCAGAAAAGACACTTGATACGATTTCAATTTTCTTATATTTACCAGAGCTTCATTTTGACCCAAGATATGATCTATCCTGGAGAATGTTCCATGAGCTCTTGAGGAGAAAGTGTATTCTGTTGTTTTTGGATGCAATGTCCTATAAATATCAATTAAGTCCATTTTGTTTAATGCGTCATTTAAAGTTTGTGTTTCCTTATTTATTTTTATTTCAGATGATTTATCGACTGTTGAAAATGAGGTTTTAAAGTCCCCTACTATTATTGTGTTACTGTTGATTTCTCCTCTTATGGCTATTAGCATTTTCCTAATGTATTGAGGTACTCCTATGTTGGGTGCATAAATATTTACAATTGTTATTTCTTCTTCTTGGATTGATGTCTCGATCATGATGTAGTGTCCTTCATTGTCTCTTGTCTTTATTTTAAAGTCTATTTTGTCTGTTATGATAATTGCTACTCCATCTTTCTTTTAATTTCCATTTGCATGGAATATCTTTTTCTATTCCCTCATTTTCAGCCTGTATGTTTCCCTATGTCTTAAGTGGGTCTCCTGTAGACAGCATATATACGGGTCTTGTTTTTGTATCCACTCAGCCTGTCTATGTCTTTTGGTTGGAACATTTAATCCATTTATGTTTAAGGTAATCATCAATATGTATGTTCCTATTATCACTTTCTTAATTGTTTTGTGATTGTTGTTGTAGTTGTTTTCCTTCTCTTCTGTTTCTGGCCTAGAGAAGTTCCTTAGCACTTGTTGTAAAGCTGGTTTGGTGGTGCTGAATTCTCTTAGCTTTTGCTTGTCTGTAAAGGTTTTAATTTCTCCTTTGAATGTAAATGAGATCCTTGCTGGGTAAAGTAATCTTGGTTGTAGTTTTTCCCCCTTCATCACTTTAAATATGTCCTGCCACTCCCTTCTGACTTGCAGAGTTTCTGCTGAAAGATCAGCTGTTAACCTTATGGGGATTCCCTTGTATGTTATTTGTTGCTTTTCCCTTGCTGTTTTTAATATTTTTTCTTTTGTATTTAATCTTTCATAGTTTGATTAATATTTGTCTTGGCATGTTTCTCCTTGGATTTATCCTGTATCGGACTCTCTGTGCTTCCTGGACTTGACTGACTCTTTCATTTCCCATGTTAGGGAAGTTTTCAATTATAATCTCTTCAAATATTTTCTCAGTCCCTTTTATTTTCTCTTCTTCTTCTGGGACACCAATAATTCGAATGTTTGTGTGCTTAATGTTGTCCCAGAGGTCTCTGAGACTGTGCTCAATTCTTTTCATTCTTTTTTATTTATTCTGCTCTTCAGTAGTTATTTCCCCTATTTTTTTTAACATCTTTATTGGGGTATAATTGCTTTACAATGGTGTTTTAATTTCTGCTTTATAACAAAGTGAATCAGTTATACATATGTTCCCATATCTCTTCCCTCTTGCGTCTCCCTCCCTCCCACCCTCCCTATCCCACTCCTATTTCTCCTATTTTATCTTCCAAGTCACTTATCTGTTCTTCTACCTCAGTTATTCTGCTATTGATTCCTTGTGGAAAATTTTTAATTTCATTTATTTCATTGTTCATCATTGTTTGTTTGCTCTTTAGGTTTTCTAGCTCCTTCTTAAACATTTCTTGTATTTTCTCCATTCTATTTCCAAGATTTTGCATCATCTTTACTACCATTACTCTGAATTCTTTTTCAGGAAGACTGCTTATTTCCTCTTCATGTGTTTGGTCTGGTGAGTTTTTCCTTGTTCCTCCATCTGCTGTGTGTTTCTGTTTTCTCATTTTGCTTAACTTACTGTGTTTGGGATCTCCTTTTCACAGGCTTCAGGTTCATAATTCCCATTGTTTTTGGTGTCTGCCCCCAGTAGGTAAGGTTGTTTCAGTGGGTTGTGTTGGCTTCCTTGTGGAGGGGACTGGTGCCTGTGTTCTGGTGAATGAGGCTGGATCTTGTCTTTCTGGTGTGTAGGACCCCATCTGCTTGTGTGTTTTGGGGTATCTGTGAACTTACTATGACTTTAGGCAGCCTCTCTGCTAATGGGTGGGGATGTGTTCCTGTCTTGCTAGTTGTTTGGCATGGGGCGACCAGCACTGGAGTTTGCTGATTGTTGAGTGGAGGTGTGTCTTAGCCTTGAGACAGAGATCTCTGGGGGAGCTGATTGATATTATGTGGGGCTGGGAGGTCTCTGGTGGTCTAATGTCCTGAACCTGGCTCTTCCACCTCAGAGGCTCAGTCCTGACACCCGGCCAGAGCACCAAGATGCTGTCAGCCACATGGCTCAGAAGAAAATGGAGAAAAAGGAAGAAAGAAAGAAAGAAAGAAAGAAGAAAGAAAGAAAGAAAGAAAGAAGGAAAGAAAGTTATTAAAATAAAAAAAATAATATTATTAAAGTAAGAAAATTAAAAAATAATTAAAGGAAAGAGAAGAGACCAACCAAACCTATAAGGAAATTCACCAATGATAAGAAGTGCTAAATACTAAATTAAGATAAAAATAATAATCAGAAACTAGTCAGTCGCATACAGCACACCCCTGGTCTATAGTTTCTCCCAAAGTCCACTGCCTCAATTTTGGGATGATTATTTGTCTATTCATGTATTCCACAGATGCAGTGTACATCAAGTTGATTGTGGAGATTTAATCCACTGCTCCTGTGGCTGCTGGGAAAAATTTCCCTTTCTCTTCTTTGTTTGCACAGCGCCCAGGTTTCAGCTTTGGATTTGGCCCCACCTCTTCATATAGGTCGCCCTCTGGAGTCTGTTCTTTACCCAGACAGGACGGGGTTAAAGCAGCAGCTGATTAGGGGGCTCTGGCTCACTCAGGCCTGGGAGGGAGGGGTACGGAATGCAGGGTGAGCCTGCGGAGGAAGAGGCCAGCATGATATTGCAACAACCTGGGGCACACCATGTGTTCTCCCTGGGAAGTTGTCCCTGGATCACGGAACCCTGGCAGTGGTGTGCTGCACAGGCTCCTGTTGTGGGGGAGGTGTGGACTGTGAGCTGTGCTTGCACATGGGATTCTTCGTGGCTGCAGCAGCAGCCTTAGCATCTCATGCCCGTCTCTGGTGTCCACGGTCGTAGCCACAGCTTGTGCACATCTCTGAAGCTCATTTAGGCAGTGTTCTGAAACTCCTCTCCTCGTGCATGCTGATACAATGGTCTCTTGCCTCTTAGGCAGTTCCAGATTTTTTCCTGGACTCCCTCTTGGTTAGCTGTGGTGCACTAGCTCCCTTCAGGCTGTGTTCACACAGCCAACCCATCCTCTCCCTGGAATCTGACCTCCAAAGCTGGAGCCTCAGCTCTCAGCCCCCACCTGCTCTGGCAGGTGAGCAGACAATCCTCTCAGGCTGGTGAGTGCTGGTCGCCACCAATCCTCTGTGCGGGAATCTCTCTGCTTTGCCCTCTGCACCACTGTTGCTGCACTCTACTCTATGTCTCTGAAGCTTTCCCTGCCCTGCCCACCATCCCGTTTCCACCAGTGAAGGGGCTTCCCAGTGTGTGGAAACTTTTCCTCCTTCACAGCTCCCTCCCTCTGGTGCTGGTCCTGTCCCTATTCTTTTGTCTCTTTTTTCTTTTGCACTACCCAGGTAAATTACACTGTTTTTCATTACTGGAGATTAAATGAGACGTAGTAACTTTCCAGGAATTTCATTTAAACTTTTTAAATAATAGAAGAAGAAATCACAACTCATTGGGTTTTGCAGTATATATGGTCCATTTTATATAATCCCTTTTGAATTCATAAAACCAGCTTTATTTGAGTAAACTAATACACAGAAGTATTTATTTTAATTTTCTATCACAGAACATCATTAAAATATAATCTGAAGGATATTAATAAATTTCCTAGCACAAGGAGGGAGCATTTTTAATGGTTTCTTAACAGACATCCTACTAATAATGATTGGAACCTTCTCAATTACTATATCTTGATCCCTAAATTAAATTGAATAATCAGTATTGAATACTTATTGTAAGGAAAATACTGGGAGTTGTGAATAATAATATCATATCAGTAGAACGTGGCTTCTAACCTCAAGCTTTAAGGGATTAGGCAAATACAATCTAGTTTAAGGGACTAGACAAATACATATATGAACATAATTCAAAGCCAAATTTGTTAAATGCCAAAATACAAATATAAACTATTATGAGAGCTTATAGGCAGAAGAAATAGGATTTGGTTGGGACAAGGAATCAAACAAGGTTTCTTTAAAGAGATGACATTTTAATGTTTGAAAAAGGATGTAGGGATTTGAGAAGTGAATGTTCAAAAGTAGTCCTTCTAGATGGTCAAGATTTAGTGGTAGAAAAATGTGGGACAAGTATGGAGAACAGTGCTTTATGAAGTTTATTCTCTCTCCTTAGCACAGCTATTCTTCAGAATACCTATAGAAGTTGTGAATGCAGAAATTATAATGTAAGATAGCTGAATTTCCAGAGCATAGTTCTCTACAGTTGAGGTTCCCAGTGAATCAAATTTTCCTCAGAGATACCTACAGGATTCTACTTCTAACTTGTCATAAAATTTGATGCAGGTTTCTGACTGACAGAGTATATACAGTTGAACCGATTTATGAACTTTGCTAAGCTGTATGTGGACAAAAAATTTGTCCATTTTCATTTTAGGGAATACAAATAAATCTGTATATTTACTTTGGATAGTATGTGTGTGTGTGTGTGTGTGTGTGTGTGTGTAGTGGATACACATATACACATGGATTCAAAATGCAAAAAACAATGGAATAAGCTATTAAGTCTAAATCACATTGACAAAATACCCAATTAACTACCAACGATTTTGGAATGGGGGAGGAACCCAAGAATTATGGCACATTCATAGAATTCCTGGCTAACTGTGAACCAGGACCTAACAGCTTAGAAAGAAGGAGTGACTAAGAAGTTCAAAGATTAAAACAATCCACCCAGTACATTTAAGAGTTCTGGTCTGTTAGTTGTTGTGAGTCAAGCTTACTGTCTCACACATTTAAAGGATGATTTCTTTAATTGAAGCATGTATGTAGACTGAATTCTGGGGACAAGAAAGAGGAGGGAAAAAAAGAGAAATATTTTTTCTCTCTTCTGGCTAACACAGGGATTCTGATTTTGGAAGTATCACTTTGAATGGGTTATGCTTGTTACTCTTCTCTATGCTGTGTTCCCTAGGAAGGATATTCACACATATAATTCCAAAATTGTGTTTACACAATTCTTTTTACACAATATAAAAAATAAACAAATAAGAACAACAACAAATCCTACAGTGACTCCCCATGGTCTCCGAGGTAATGTTCAGACTCTTCGACATTCAGCACTCTCCACATGCTGCTCCTTCTTCTGAGATTCTTTAACAATTCCTTCAATTACTCTTTTAATTACTCAACCTTTCCAAGCACCTATTCTCTGGGGTGGCATAGAATAGCTCCTTGCTCTCTGACACAGATATTCTTGTATCTCTACACAGTCTTCTGCATTAGCCCAACTGGTTGCTCAACAGAAATTTCCTGTTATGGGGCTTAGCTCAAGCTCTCCATCTGTCAACACACGTATCTTCTTTCTGTTGAATATGAATCCATTCTTAGGGCATAACTCAAGCCCTACATCTTCCCCAATTAAAAGTTTGTGGAGTTAGACTAAAGTCCACTTACGGTGCTATTCCTTGATTATAGTGTTTTGAATTTACATCTGACTCATGCTTGTCAACTCTCTGCTTTTCCTGTCACATAGCTAATCTATATAGATTTATTTCTGTTAGCCTTTCCTTTCACAAACCAATCTCTCTGTTCCATTCAACATTCTTGTCTTCCTTCTTTGAACTTACTCTAATTTATCTGAATTTTTTGACCCTGAAATTTTCACAATAAAATATTCTAGGAGGACTCATGTCAATATCTTGTAGCATATTGCACATCTTTTTGTTTTAGCTGAATTTATTCACAAATATGCAGGTTTCATTCTTAGAGCTTCTTATTCATACTTCCATCTGAACATATTTATATTGTTATTGACAATTCATGACTCTATCTGACTAGATTGTGAGCTGTGAAAAAACAGCGTGTTTGTAGTCACCCAGTAGATATTTTTTTAACTGAATATCAGACTTCTGTGGAACTTTTCACTACAGTATTTATTGTTATTACTTTTTGTAAGGAAACAAAATGTCTATATTAGAATTTTTAAACACCTGAAGATTAATATTAGAACGTGTATACAATTATAATTGGGTTATATCATGTTGGGTTAGAGCTTTCTGCCAATAAATATCAATTTATTGCCTCTTAGCTCTAAATCCACCTTCTTTTTACTCTTGCTCTGTGAGCTGGATCTTGTAAACATTGTTCCTTTGGCAGCTGGCACCATGTTAGGGTTTGTCAGTAGAGAGTGCTTGGAGGAAAACTGAAAGGCATTGAAGAAAAAGGGGCTTCTTTTTCCTGGTTCCCATGTGTTTTTCTCTTTGCTTCTCTGGCACAGCTGTCAGCACCATACAGGACACCCTCTGAAGCTCAACTGGCACCCCAGCAGGAGGATGCCTGCTCATTATCCCCAGTCACCAACACCTCAACAAACTCCTGTGACTTCCAGTAGGCTGCAGCCAGCTCCCCTCCAAATGGGATGTGAATCTCAGCCTAGGAGAAAGAGGCTCTTCTAGTTTGTTCCTTCTTTATATACTCTCCTTCAGCCATAGTGATAGTAGTTGTTCCCTACATTTTCTATTCTCATATCCTTTTGCAGTCTCTTTTACCTTTTTTAAGTAGGTAACCATATTTTGCTATTTCATAATTATTCATATTACATTTTCCCTGTTAAAATTACTGGTGTGATTTCTGTCTCTTGTCTCCTGGTTGGACTTTAACCAAGACAATCCAGTTTAGGCATTCTTGGATTCTACATGTTTAAGAATGACCACATGTAATCGATAAACCTTTAGCCAGACTTATCAAGAAAAAAAGGGAGAGGGCTCAAATCAATAAAATTAAAAATGAAAAGGAGAAGTTACAACTGACACTGCAGAAATACAAAGGATCACAAGGGACTACTACGAACAACTATATGCCAATAAAATGGACAACCTAGAAGAAATGGACAAATTCTTAGAACAGTACAACCTTCCAAGACTGAACCAGGAGAAATAGAAAATATAAATGGACGAATCACAAGTACTGAAATTGAAATGGTGATTTAAAAACGTCCAACAAAGTCCAGGACCAGAGAGCTTCACAAGTGAATTCTGTCAAACACTTAGAGAACAGTTAACCCCTATCCTTCTGAAACTCCTTCAAAAAATTGCAGAGGAAGGAACTCTCCTAAGGTCATTCTGTGAGGTCACCACCATCCTGATAACAAAACCAGACAAAGATACCACAAAAAAAAGAATATTACAGGCCAATATCACTGATGAACAGAGATGCAGAAATCCTCAACAAAATACTAGCAAACAGAATCCAACAACACATTAAAAGGATCATGTGGGATGATCAAGTGGGATTTATCTGGGGGGTGCAAGGATTCTTCAATATACACAAATCAATCAATGTGGTACACCACATTAACAAACTGAAGAATAAAAACCATATGATCATCTCAATAGATGCAGAAAAAGCTTTTGAGAAAATTCAACACCCATTTATGATAAAAACTCTTCAAAAAGTGTGCATAGAGGTAATCAACCTCTAGATCATAGGGGTCATAGATGATAAACCCACAGCAAACATCATTCTCAATGGTGAAAAACTGAAGGCCTCCTCTAAGATCAGGAACAAGATAAGGATGTCCACCCTCACCACTATTACTCAACATAGTTTTGGAAGTACTAACCATGCTATCAGACAAGACAAAGAAATAAAAAGAATCCAAATTGGAAAAGAAGTAACATAATGACTGCTTGCAGATGACATGATACTCTAAATAGACAATCCTAAAGATGTTACCAGAAAACTGCTAGAGCTCACCAATGAATTTGGTAAAGTTGCAGGATAGAAAATTAATACACAGAAATTGCTTGCATTCCTATACACTAACAATGAAAAATCAGAAAACAGAATTAAGGAAACAATCCTATTCACCACTGCATCAAAAGAGAATAAAATACCTAGAAATAAACCTACTTAGGGAGGCAAAAGACCTTTATTCAGAAAACTATAAGACACTGATGAAAGAAATCGAACATGACACAAACAGGTGGAAAGATATACCATGTTCTTGGATTTGAAGTATCAATATTGTCAAAATGACTATACTATCTAAGGCAATCTACAGATTCAATGCAATCCCTATCAAACTACCACTGGCATTTTCTACAAAACTAGAACAAAAAAAATTAAAATTTGTATGAAAACACAAAAGACCCTGAATAGCCAAAGCAATCCTGAGAAAGAAAAATGGAACTGGAAGAATCAGCCTCCCTGACTTCAGACTCTACTACAAAGCTACAGTCATCAAAACAGTATGGTACTGGCAGAAAAATGGCAATATAGATCAATGGAACAGGATAGAAAGTACAGAGATAAACCCATGCACCTATGGTCATCTAAGACAAATGAGGCAAGAATATACAATGGAGAAAAGACACTCTCTTCATAAGTAGTGCTGGAAAAAATGGACAGCTACAAATAAAAGAATGAAATTGTAACATTCTCTAACACCATACACAAAAATAAACTCAAAATGGATCAAAGACCCAAATGTAAGGCTAGACACTATAAAACTCCTAGAGGAAAACAGAGAGAACACTCCTTTACATAAATTGCAGCAAGATCTTTTATCTTAGAGCAATAAAAATAAAAACAAAACAAAAAAAACTGTGACCTAATTAAACTGAAAAGTTTTTCACAGCAAAGGAAACCATAAACAAAATGAAAAGACAGCCCTCAGAATGGGAGAAAATATTTTCAAATGAAGCAACTGACAAGGGATTAAGTTCCAAAATGTACAAACAGCTCATGCAGCTCGGTATCAAAAAAACAAACAACCCAATCAAAAAAAGGGCAGAAGATCTAGATAGACATTTCTCCAAAGAAGACATATAGATGGCCAACAAGCACATGAAAAGATGCTCAACATCACTATCAGAGAAATTCAAATCAAAACTACAACAAGGTATCACCTCACACCGGGCAGAATGGCCATCATCAAAAATCTACAAACAATGAATGCTGGAGAGGGTGTGGGGAAAAGGGAACCTTCTTACTTTGTTGGTAGGAACATAAATTGGTACAACCACTATAGAGGTTTCTTAAGAAATAAAAATAGAACTACCATGTGATCCAGCAATCCCACTCCTGGGCATACATCCAGAGAGAACCATAATTTGAAAAGATACATGTACCTCAATGTTCATTGCAACATTACTTATAATATCCAGGGCATGGAAGCAACCTAAATGTCCATAGACAGAGGAATGGATAAAGAAGACATGGTAAACGTATATAATGGAATATTATTCAGCCATAAAAAATAATGAAATAATGCCATTTGCAGCAATGTGGATGGACATAGAGATTATCATACTAAGTGAAGTAAGTCAGAGAAAGACAAATACCATATGATAGCACTCATATGTGGAATCCAATTAAAAATGATACAAATGAACTTATTTGCAAAACAGAAACAGACTCACAGATTTTGAAAACAAACCTATGATTACCAAAGAGGAAAGGTGGTGGGGGAGGGATAAATTAGGAGTTTGGGATTAACATACACACACTACTGTATATAAAATAAATAACTAACAAGGACCTACTGTAAGCACAGGGAACTCTACTCAATATACTGTAATAACCTATATGGGTAAAAAATCTGACAAAATAAGAATATATGTATGTGTATAATTGAATCACTTTGCTGTACACCTGAAACTAACACAGCACTGTGAATCAACTAATCTCCAATAAAATTAAAAAAAAAGAATGCTCACGTGTGATACATAGTGAAAGGTTAGATGTTGTCTATTTGTAAGTGAATCTTTTTTCATAACTTGTACAGTTGATATTTTTATTATTACTATTATTTAACTTATTGGATGATAATGATTTTTCTAAACTGTTTTCCTTCAAGGATAAATATATCAACTGCATATGTTCCCCATTGTAGAAACTAACTTATAAAAATATTTGAGATGTCAAATGGAATAAGAGTAATAATAATATCACCAATGATAACGTTAAAATTTACTGAAAGTTTAGCATTCATTGGTCACTGTTCTAAGTGCTTTATATATATCAAATCATTTAATTGTCTTAAAATCCTTAGAGTTAGTATTAATATTATCCTGATTTCATAAATGACAGAAGCAAGGTATCAATATGACCAATTAAAGTACAGAGCATAAATCACCTTGTCTATGGCTTACCAGATATTGTTGTAAGAAATATTTAGGTACTTTCTTCAACTACAAATTCAGTATAAGTCAGGAGAATGATACTACTACCATAAAGCCAATGGAATATTAGAAGGCATTAAATGAACTGTAGTGTCTTTTAGAAAAGGAGGTAACAATTCCATTGCACTTTCACTTTTGAGACATCCCTGTAAATATTTAGTTCAGCTTATTTCAGTGAAGTTTCAGAAGGACTTCAACCAACTGGAACACATGCAGATGAAAGAAATTAGGATGGCAATAAGTTTCAAAACAATGTCCCTATATAAAAATGGTTGAATTAAATAAGAATGTTTGGTCTAGAGAAAAAAGACTTTGGGAAGGAAGGAAGCTAATTATTCAACCATTTGAAAGGCTGTCTAGTGGAAGAGGTACTGAATTTATTCATTGTGTCTCCAGAAGGGAGGACAATTATTGAAGAGTAGTAATTACAAGGAAGAATGTTACTGCTAAGTATAACAAAGAAATAGAATAATGAGTTCCAAATATCTTGAGCTTCTAGTAGTTTGGGAAAGAAAACAGAATCATTAAAAGGAAAATACTGTGGGAAAACATTATATGATCTAGCATAACACAGTGTAACAAACACACATGTCTCAAAAAGAGCCCCCCAAACCATTTGTTAGAGATTTTATAGAGAAGAGAATTAATGCATTATGTATTTTTGGGATATCTTCCAAGCTGAAATTTCATGATTTTATTAAAATTAAATTACATTTTTAAATGTAACATTTAGCTATTCACATACAGGTTTTAGGGAGGTGATGACCTGAATCTGACTCCCTTTCCTTTTGGCACCAGTTCTAGATTCCCTGACTCTCTTTAATCAGATTGATGCAGAATTAAAGAAGAATTAAAAATTGAACTTTAATATTATCTAGAAAGAAATAAAAAGAATGCTTCTTCCAAAACCTATGGGTCACAGTAAGAACCTGACCAAAAAAATTACAGTTTTAGAGGTTTCATTGTTAAAGACAAAATATGAAAAATAAAGGAATTCAGCCTTAATCTCATTAGATAAAAGAGCAACATGGTAAGTCAATGTAAACTAGTTTGAAGCCTGGAAATCTATAAACAATCTGTCACAAAAAGAAATTAAAGGAAGAAAAATATGATTTTCATTAGTAGATGATAGACAGACATTAGGTAAAATTTATGAGGCATTCCTTATAATATATCATAAGTAAAATAGAAGAAAACTACTTAAATACAATAGATATGTATCTGAAACAAGAAGGAATTAATGTAAAATAGTAAAACCATTTAAATTAGAATTGGGATGTTAGCTTTTATCACTATTTTTATTCAAAAATATCCTGAAAGTTTTAGCAAATCTTTATACACTAAATTTTTTCTTCCATTATGCACATTTCCTTGTTTTATTTAATTGCCCATTTTCACAAAATACCTAACTATTAAGAAATAACCTCTATGTTCTTTTTATTACAAACTCATATTGCACTAAATACCTACTACTTAAGATTAGTGTTTCCTATAAATTTTATAGAAGAAAAAGGAGCATATTGAATCATTTGTCCCCTCCTCATTGACTTGGTTTGCACTCTTTGTCAATTATCACTTTCTTGTATAAACATGGCTTATTGTGGTTTTTATTTTATCCCCACTGATAATAAGGCAATTCTTATCCTTAAATTTCATGTTTGTAGAAGAGATAGTCTCCCTCATAATTAACACCCTTCAAAATTTTCTTTTATATTCTCATCTCTAGATGAACTTTAGAAATGTCAAATTTTTCCCACAATCATTCTCAAGCAATCATTTAGCCTGCTTCATGAATTTCCCCATTAAAGAACGTGACTAAATAATTGTTATAAATAAGTTGATCTTTATGATGTTGTTGTCCAGGTGAGACAGGCTGGGACCTGGGACCCTTTGCTGCAGTGCTACAATGTTTGCACCTGGCCAAATGTCTCCTCAAGCAATAAAATACAAAGAAACTATAAGGGACTGAAAATAGCTGCATGCATGTGCAGTTGGGGCAAATTATGGACAACAAGATACAAAAAGACCAAAAACCCAACTGCTATTTCTGAAGAGCCAGGAGCAAAAGCAGGGCGTCGGGAGTAAACACAGGGGGTACTGGGCATGCGCCCCTGCACACAACACCACCTAAAGGATGGGCAAAACCCCTAAGCCACCCCTCCAGCCCAACCCCTACACTCACTCCATATAAGGAACCACCTCACCCCCCCACCCAGAGAGCAAGCAAGGGAACATATTACTTGTTCTCACTACTGCAGCAGGGGCCCCATTAAAGCCTTGCCTGAATTTCTTGTCTGGCCTCTTATCAATTTCTGTTGCTTAAGGAAGACGAGAACCTGGTCGGTAACACACGGTGGACAAAATCAGACTAGCAGCTACATTTATAGAATTCTGTCTGTGTTTGGTACATGGCATAACATATTTTCTGTTGACATCTTTCTATTACCTTCATAAATGAAAAACGACATAGCTGAACACAGAATGATTGTGTTCCAATCCTTTCTCTCAAAACTACGTCCATCATTGTTTTCACATCACCAAGAAAACTGAGTCCAACATTATTTTTTCTCTTAAAGTTTTAATTTTTCTCTTAGATTTTTCTTTTGGTATGGATACCTATATGTTTCTTTACATTTCAAATATTAAAAATCTCATTAAAATCAATGAATTATATTTTACCTTTCATTACTGACTCTTTCATATTCT
Source organism: Monodon monoceros (assembly GCF_005190385.1). Classification (NCBI taxonomy): domain Eukaryota; kingdom Metazoa; phylum Chordata; class Mammalia; order Artiodactyla; family Monodontidae; genus Monodon; species Monodon monoceros. The sequence goes on from NW_021703770.1 coordinate 48,715,605, forward strand.
CTTTGGGAACACATATTATTACAGATTAAACCTAATGGTCTTTCATCCATTTTTTTCTTTGTTCTCATTTTTCCACTTCCCTTTCCTCTATTTTACTCAGGGAATATTTATCATAATTTTCTCTGGGTATATACCATTTATTGGATTTTTTCCCCTGTAGTATCAAATCTGCCATTTATTGCTTCAAATGAAGCATTGCACTTAATCAGGAGTTTTGTTGATACTGAAATTTTCTAGATTAATATCTTATCATAACCTACTAATGTTTCTCAAGGATACTTTCATTCTGAGCATTACTGAGCTAAATTAACAGATATTTTCTATAATATTCTTCAGTTTCTAGAAGTAAATCTTTTTTTTAAATTGAGTAAAATTGACATAACATTGTATTAGTTTCAGATGTACACATAATGATTTGATATATGTATATATTGTAAAACGATTACCAGAATAATTTTAGTTAACATCCATCACCACACATAATTACATTTTTTCTCATGATAAGAACTTTTAAGATCTCTTTTAGCAACTTTCAAAACATACAGTACAGTATTAACTATAATCACCATACTGTAATTACATCCCTAGGATTTATTTACCTTATAACTGGAAGTTTGTACCTTTGGACCACATATTCATTCTGAATAGAATTAAATTTTATTCAAATAAATGAGTTCTTTTTAAGCCTCAGAATACTGCACTGTTTGCTTGTACTGAAGAATTTTTTCCAATGTTTTTTCCAAGTTTCCATGATTTCTTTCTCATTAATTCTCTTCTGCTTTGATTAAGTCAATATTCAGTGTTTTCACTGTTATGACCAAGTAAATATTATTTATAGTTGGGCAATATACTGTGCAATAATTACATTTCCTTCTTAAAAACTGTTGTTGACTTGGTATTTATAGTGGCCTTAGTTTATCATTCTTCCTGGAGTTCTCCATTGCCCAGACTGGTCCTCTCTATGTCTGCTACAGAGTTACCATCCTGGGACTCCTCTTCACCAGCCATCAGGAGACTTGGTTCTCTTTTGTGTTAGACCCTCTTTTTTTTTTTTTTTTTTTTTTTAATTCAATGATTTTAGTGAAACAAGGTTCAGTAGATTTCTTAGAAAAGGTTTGTTAATCCTTAGATTTCTAAAAAATACAGTTGATTCTCATTATTTGTGGATTCTGTATTTGTGAATTTACAAAGTTTATTTGTAACTCCCAATTCAATATTACAATGCTTTCATGGTCATTCAGAGACATGCACAGAGCAGCAAAATATTTCAGTTGCTGAGGCAGCATTCCAGCTGAGATTGAATAAGGCGATACCCTGCCTTCTTGTTTTACCTCTCATACTGTAAACAAGTGTTATTTTTCATGGTCTGTTTAGTGCTACATTTTTTGTACTTTTGTGTTTTGTTGGTGATTTTGCTATTTGAAATGGCCCTCAAACAAAGTGCTGAAGTGCTGTCTAGTGTTCCTAAGCATAAGAAGTCTGTGGTGTGCCTTAGGAAGAAAATGCCTGTGTTAGATAAGCTTCCTTCAAGCAAGAAGTATGGTGCTGCTGGCTATGAGTTCAATGCTAATGAACCAGCAGCATACAGGAAATAGGCTGTCTTTAAAGAGAAACACATAAAGCAAAGTTATATATTGACTGGTTAACAAAAATGTGAGCAGAGGCTCACAGGAACTTAACCCTACACTTCCCCTGAGAGCAATGACTGTGTGTTTGCTAATGCAGTGGTTGAAGTGATTTATGGAAGATAACTACCACAAATAACAGGAGTCCACTGTATCTTTTCCAATCTTCATGCTTGATGGTGTGTGTGGTGAGGTTGACAGTCTGGATTTTCAGGTTGAATATCATTTTTCTCTCAGAATTTAAAAGGCATTATTCCATTGTCTATAAGTTTTCCTAATGTTGAGAAATTTGATGTCATTCTGATTCAGAATCTTTGTGTCCCTTATTCCTCTTTTTGAAGGTTTAAGGCCTTCTTATCTATAGTAATTAACCTGCCGTAGTTTGAGTCACCTTTCATTCACTGTGCTGAGTGTCTTTCTATTTGAAAACACATTTCTTTCAGTTTTAGGACATTTATTGTATTACTTATTTGATAATGTCCTCTGTTTTCTCTTTGTGAAACAACTTTTACTAGATATTGAACTCCTGGAGTAACTAATTATTTTAGAACTTTACAGTTTTTCATCGCTTTGTCTTTTTGGTCTTTTAAGTTCATATTCCAAACTTTTATTGAATTCTTCATTTCTCTTATAATGTTTTTAATTTAATTCATTTTTTAAAATTTTTATTTATTTTTGGCTGTTTTGGGTCTTTGTTGCTGTGCGGGCTTTCTCTAGTTGCGGCGAGCAGGGGCTACTCTTCATTGCGGTGCATGGGCTTCTCACTGCGGTGGCTTTTCTTGCTGTAGAGCACAGGCTCTAGGCACACAGGCTTTAGTAGTTGCAGCACACGAGATCAGTAGTTGTGGCACGTGGGCTCAGTAGCTGTGGTGTGCAGGCTCAGGAGTTGTGGCATGCAGGCTTAGTTGCTCCACTGCATGTGGGATCTTCCCAGACCAGGGCACAAACCCGTGTCCCTTGCATTGGCAGGTAGATTTTTAACAACTGAGCCACCAGGGAAGTCCTTAATTTAATTTCTAAGAAAATTTTCTTGTTCTCCATATATTCCTTTTTAGCTATTCCTTTGCACATAAACATGGCATATTTTCCTATATCTAGGGATAGTAGTTATACATTTTTAGAGTTTTTTGTTGGTTTGTTTAGTTTACTTTTACACTCTCTATATTTCCTCTATTTCTGTAGAGTTCTGATTTTCTCTGGGGTGTCTTTCTTTCATGTTGAGTATTTTTTTTCAAATATCTGGTGATCCTTTGCTGCTTGACCATAATTCAGAGCAAAGCACCAAAAACCTGATAAGTAGCTTTGTATGTGTGTGTGTGTGTGTGTGTGTGTGTGTGTGTGTGTGTACATGTGCACGTCTTGTTGTCTGTTGGTCTCATTGGAGTGTGATTGAGCAGGGTCCTAGGAGTTTATTGGGATTGTAAAATGACAGTATATCCAGGTCTTCTGGGATAGTCAGTTTCCTCAAAGAGGATAAACTGCTAAGTCTTAAACAGAAGTCTTATCCTAATCTAATGTTGAAAAATTATGGTATTTTGGGTTTACCCTAATTTTTCCATAGGCCATTAAGATAGTGGCAGAATTTTTTTCTCAATTGTGAAACTAGAGCATCGGTTGGAGTGTTAGTGGTTACTGTGATTTCTGGCACCCAGCAAACATTTCACTTATACCATCATTCCTTCTAATGGTGAAATCTATTGCAAAGCAAAGGGGATAGTTGAGGACTAGACAAGAAGACATAAGCTCTTTTGGGGGGCATATATTTTTTAAAATGAGGAATATGAAAGAATAAGCAGAAAGGAAAAGGGAGAGGGAGGTAAAGCAAAGGGGTAGGAGTAGAAAACATGGGGGAATGGGAGGAGAGAGGGGAAGAATGAAGGCAAAGAAGAGAAGAGAGAGGAGGCAGGAGAGAAAGGGAGGGAGGAGTTGATGAAAGATTGAAACACAGTCAGGGATTTCCAGTCTTTCTGATGTGGTCATTGTTTAATTTTTTTTAATTCAGTGTCTCTTCTAAGATACCCTTTGGTGTAGCCAAATGATACAACTAGCTATCTCCAAAACAGAAACGAAACCTGCCTGACTGTGTCCCATATCAACAGTCTGATGACTTTTTGTTTATAACCACCTGTCTTTCAAAGATAATCAAGTAATGCCTTACATTACAGATATTTGCCTACTTTTATTTTATCTTCTTTAGGTTAGAGTTACCAAGCAATGTCTTGTATTATAGACACCAACTAATTTGTTTTTACCCTCTTCATTAGATGATAATGTCCTTGAAGCAAAGACTGAGTTTTAGCCAAGGCTTCTCAGCTTATTGTAGTGAGGGACCAGGTTTTTAATTTTAAAATTACCAATCCATCACAGACTAATAATTTCATAAAATACAATATCATACACTTAGATGTCACAGCAGTATCAAAATGCTATAAAAGTTTCTAAATGCTTATTCGTCTTTTTTATACTTTAATTAGTCATAAACTGGTAAAGAAACAATTCATGGATTGGCAATGTTTTACTGAGTCCATGAGAAACACTGGTCTAATCCACCTTTATAATTAGCTTTGCACCTAGCAAGATTACTTGAACGGAATTTTGCACTGTGTAAATTTCACCTAAATATAACTGAATTGATATTCAGAACTAAGGATAAAGATCCTGGAAATGAAGGCTTGATTAGAATGAAATGGCATCATAACATTCACTTCTTGTTTTTAACTTGTACTTTGAAAGTTTAAATATTAAGCCATTAACAGTGTTCTCAAAAATATTGTGAATTGCAAAATATTTTCAACATATTAGTTATTTAAGTCTACATAATTTGGCATCACCCTCCATCACTGTCAAAAATAAATGTCTAAATATTTTACTAAATTCTCCAGCAGTGATAATTTGGCGTGTGATCTTTGTAATATGGAAGGAAAGCTCAGTATTCAATCACGCAATAGGAAACTATTCTTGTGTAGTAGGTTAGTTTAGAATAGCAGCTGATGTTGTTCTCACATAACATTTTGCACACACACACTTACAGTGCCCTTCAAATAATGAATTGATGCACTTATTGGAATTGAACAGCTGTTCATTGTGCAAAGGGCAGAGATGCTATCAAATTCTTTCTCAAGAGCTTCAGATGAAAACCTGATGACTGAAGAAAATTAGGACTGAGTGCTTTGATTTATCAGGCAGTGCCTTAATCTGTGACTTGGTGGTCTTATAAGGGAACTTGGAGTATTTAGCCTGCCATGGGCCTACTGAGATTAATGTGGATAATCAAGGGTCCATGATTAAGGAACACATTTTAAAAATAACTTCTTTAGAAAACCTCACTTTTTAAAACAGTTTTCAAGATTTTTAGTATCCAGTTGGGCTATAACATATACTTCATTGAAATACCTCCTGCATGATATGATAATTTAGCCAACATCTGAGAGAAATGTCTCATCAGGTGCTCCATCTTTCATATGCTTTTCATTGAAGCTAAGGGGAAGCTATAGTTAAGGGTAGCTTACCATTGAGTCAAACCACAGGCACCATTATATCATTTTGAAGTTGAACATGGCCTGCAGGTTCTAAATGTTGAGTTTTGAGTGTGATCTAGTAAAAAGTTCGCAGAAGAAATAGTAAGGTTTCTAAAAACATAAAACATTTGGGGGTTAGCTTTTCATTTTAATATAAACCTTATTTACCATGCAAAAATATAGCCACTCAATGTATTTTTTTTCCCTGAAAGATCTTAAAGCACAAGTGATGCCTGGTTTTTGCTAATATTTGGCCACTATTGATTATGCTGTGATAACTGATTTGTTCTGCAGCATTAAGTAGGAAATCTTTTGAATCAAAAAGTATTCTGTATTTTGAAAATGTCATTAAAAGTGTTGAAAGGTCACATTTTGAGGTTGATGAAATATAGATCAATCATTCTTGGCTGGATGAACAGAATTTAATTGGAAAGTGAGGCTTCGAAACTTTTGCCAGCAGTTTTATAATGCAAATCTGGGATTCACAATGACTCTAAAAGCAATAAATAACTTTTTATGTACATAATTATTTTCCTGAATAATTAAAGCTATTATTTAGGTATTCATGATGATTCAAATGAATATGAAACTCAGAAGAGAGCATGAAATGTTAGTACACATGAAATTGGCAGCTCTTTAAGCAAAAGGCCTAGGCTGGACTCCATTCCAAAATGGCTACTAATGTGCTATGTGTCTTTATGGAGATTACATCACCTCTCTATGTCTCAGTTTTCCAGTTTTAAAAGAGTTATAGTATCTATTTTATCTATATGAGAATCAGTAATGATTCAGTGAGCAACAAAAAATAAAGGCTAATTTATAACTTGAACCCTCTAAGAAGAGTGCTTGCTTCCAGGAAATTATTTAGATAATCAAGTATGATTCAACTGGAAAGCCAGTTTTAGGTATATTTTATGGAGTTAAAATAGGAGGAAGAGGGCTTCCCTGGTGGCGCAGTGGTTGAGAGTCCGCCTGACAATGCAGGGGACACGGGTTCGTGTCCCGGTCCGGGAAGATCCCACATGCCGCTGCCATGGCCGCTGGACCTGTGTGTCTGGAGCCTGTGCTCCGCAACGGAAGAGGCCACAACAGTGAGAGGCCCGCGTACAGCAAAAAAGAAAAAAAAAAAAAAAAAAAAAGGAGCAAGAATTTATTCTCTTCAAATAAACTTAACTAATTTTCTTTCCTTTGACTTGGGTTGATTTCAGATTAATGAAAGCAAAGCACTTTACTTATTTTGCATACTTATTTCCAGTGAGCGATTGTTTTCAGGACAGATTTTAAAAGTAGAGGAGACTAAGATTTCATTTCAAATTGAATCAATAGCACTCTCTTCATGCAATATTTCTACGTATGGCATCTAAATTATCTGAGCCACCATTTCTATTATTATTCATATATACATTCAATAAATATATATTTCATCAATCAGATTATATGCATACCCTTTCCAATGTGGCTTGACACTTTAGAAACTTGTTCCTCAACAACAGTGCTGGTGGCAATAAGGAAACAGTGGTATTTGTATAAGTTAACATACCTGCCAAAGCCTTGATTGCTTTAGATTTGATTCCATAATATCACTCAAGATTAGTTCTTCCCATGGTGGGATTTTATGTATGCCAAGTTTAGTTATTTATTTTCTTATGTATAGGTATTTGATGTCTATAAATTACTTTGGCTAAGTTATAATTGTGTGATAATGAAGTGATTTTAAATCCTCCACATATTTTAAATCTCATTAGACTTGCCTTTTAAAAATAATTAAATGGTGAAAATTTTAATAGCTAAGAGTTTAAATGGTACAGATTATTTAGTCAATATTATTTAAGTTACAATTTTAACAACATTTTGTCTTATACGGACATATAGCCTATATGAGATCAGATTTGTTATTGGGTTGAATGGATTTAATGACTGAACATATGCTTTTTATTTCTACATATATTTATATCAAATGATAGATTAATCTTAAATGCTTTAATTTATTATGATCAAAGGTCTCATCCAAACTTTGGGGGGGAGGCTGCCTATGATATATAATGTTACCAATTCTCAAAGTAAAATTGATATGAACTGTGACATTTGGCTTAATGTGACATTTTATTATACGAACGAATTAGATAGTAGTGAAAGTGCTGATAACACTCTTTAGAAATATCATCAGCTATGAAGTCCTGCACGACTGCTTTCTTTATAAGCAGAACTTAAATAAATCTACTTGATGATCCTATGTATTTTCTTCCCTCAAGGTAACACTATATTCCTCCCTGCTATAATCTGCAATTACTTCCTTTTCCCTGAGGAGAACATTTCACCAAAGAAACAAAAGATGTTTCAGTCACAATCAGCCCTTCTGTTTCCTAAGACATTTTTAAATTGTAAGAATTGAGGAAGACTCTTTTATGACTTTACTGTATTTTATTATTGAAATGTAATGAATTCTTGCTTCTTAAAACTATGTCCTGGAATCCATGCATTCAACACACCAGTGTCAAAATATATACATACACGATTGATTACCCAATTTATTTGTGATATTGTATATGCTATTGTAGCACAGTTTAAATGATTTTGACAAGTACAGAAGACTGTCATTGACAAGTGCAGAAATAAATGATGGGTTTAAGTGTTCAAATGTTTTTACAGCATTTTACTGAGTGGCAGGTTGATAAATTAAAATTACAGTTGTAGCATCAGGCCTGAAAGCACAACTGCTTTAGATTATAAAAATAGTACTGTGGAAATTTTGTGTACTCTCCAGAGAAGTAGCCTGGAGGACCTTGGAAAAAAATGAAACAAGTGCAGTTGCTAAAGGAATCATTAATTTTGTGGTAGCCCTGAGTCTAAAAAAAATTTAAAAATAGATTTTTAGAAGAAGAAAGTTGGCTTTATCCCCTTATTCCTTTTTCCCTGGAGACCTAGAGAAAATTGGAACCACACTATCAAAAGATAGGCATTGAATTGGCCATTAGTGATTCCATGATGTCTGATGGGCATATTTAAAGCTTACGGATAGTTTCTTGCTCACTTTCCCTTAGTTTCAACACTACAGATGGACTTTTGCTTGTCATTCTGTCACCACGATCCACCAAATTCAGTTGAGAATCCTCTAGGACATCATTCAATCACACTGATTCTGATACAATTAAAGAAAATATTTCATCAGGCATTTCTTTTCTATTCTTTTTTTAAATTATTTTTTGACAAATAAAAATTGTATACATTTAAGGTACACAACGTGATGTTTTGATATACATATACATTATGCAATGGATTATCACAGTCAATCTAATTAACATATCCATCACATCGCATAGTTACTTTTTCTGTGGTGAGAACACATAAGATCTACCTTTTTAGCAAATTTCAGGTACACAATACAGTATTAATAACTATAGTTACCATGTTGTAACTATAAGTTCCCCAGAACTTAATCATCCTGCACAACTGAAAATTTGTCTCCCCATTTCCCCCACCTCCCGGACAACTACCATGCTAATCTCTGTTTCTGAGTTTGGCTATTTCAACTTCCACATATAAGTGAGATCATGCAGTATTGTCTTTCTGTGTCTGGCTTATTTCACTGAGCATAATGTACTCCAGGTTCATCCATGATGTCACAAATGGCAGGGTTTCCTTCTTTTTAAAGGTTGAATATTTTTTCTGTGTGTGTGTGTGTGTGTGTGTGTGTGTGTGTGTATACATACATATATTACATTATCACATTTTTTATATCCATTCATCTGTCAGTGGACATTTAGGTTGTTTCCATATCTTGGCTATTGTGAATAATGCTGCAATGACCATGAGAGTGCAGGCACCTCTTCCAGATATTGATTTTAAAATATTTCCTTTGTATATATACCCAGAAGTGGGCTTGCTGGATCATGTAAGTAGTTCTGTTTTTAATTTTCTGAGGAATTTCCCTACCATTATCCATAGTAGCTGCACCAGCTTACATTCCCACCAACAGTGTACAAGGGTTCCCTTTTTTCCACATCCACACAAACACTTGTTATCTTTTGTCAAATTTTTGATGACAGCCATTCTAACGTGGGAGGTGATATCATTCTGCTCAAGTGCTGAATCTTTTCAAGTCATGCTGGAATTATTGCAACAGCTTTCTAAGTGACTCTACTATGACCTCACTTTGGAGAATATTCTTCAGTTAAAAGCAAAACAGACAAACAAATACACATACAACCATCCAATGACTCTACTGAATCCTTAGAATGTAAAGGAAGTTCCTTGCATTATCATAATTGCTCAGGATATAGCCACTACTTTAACTCACCAATCTTAATCTCTCTCCTGTCTTTTCATGAACCTTCAAGCTTGTTAGACTGGGATGTCTGACATGCTTGGTGCAGTCTCTTCTCCCTGCTGTCAATTTTTTCTTCCAATTCTTTCTTCCAGAAATGCTACTCTTAAAACCTCTTTATTGAATTCTTACTTCACCTTGAAGATAAACTCAAGTCCTACTTTTTGTCTTGAAAATTTTCCTGACAATCTGGCCAATTTCTTCAACTTCTCAAATCCTAGATTAAGACCATCTTTTAATTCCTAAATGATTGGTAAAAACCAATCATTTTACAGCAGTCATATAACTCTCTTTTTACTTTTTGATGCTCTTTTGCAACTATCCCTAAATTGGCATTGCTTTCCTATTTTCATGCTCCTATTATTAAAATTTTAAATATTGACTTGTTATTTTATATCAATCTGAGCACATTCCAAAACTGTCTTCCTGTCTTTGTGCTTTTCTTTCTCTCTTGTCTATCTTCCTCAAAGATCTCCCAAGTAAAGTATTTCTTCACTACTGTGCTTGATTTCACTCTTCTGAACTTCCTTTCCAAGAATTCAATCGATTACCACTCTTCTAGAATATTCAGACCTTCGGACTTAATTAGTTGAAATTTCTGTAATTCAGAGGAACTCACTCCTTTAGTAAAGTTTTATAACATAACTTAGATGTTGCACAGAATGTTGATAAAAATTGATATCTATCCCTGTTTACTATTTGTTAGATGCTGTTCTAAGCACTTTGTAATATTATCTTATTCACAAATGCCCTAAGAGTTAGTTATTACTTCAGGGGAGAATATGAAGACAGAGAGGAGTTAAAGAAATTGCCCAAGGCACCTAGCTAGGAAAAGACAGAATGAGATTCAAACCAAGAAAACCAAATTACAGAAATTAGTCTCCTAAAATAGTTAGCTAATGGTATAATAATACACAGCATCTGTCAGTAAATACAAAGTCTCAAACAAAACCTGGATAAAAGTAAACTAGTACAAATCTTTGACCTAATAAGAATGTTGAGGTTTAATAATCTTTATAACAATAGCAGAAGTACACTGAAGCTCCAAATTCAGTTCCAAAACTGGAAAGAAAAGAGGGAAATATTCCCCACGGAAAATTATTTAACAAAATAAAGCTGTTAGCATGGGACTTCCCTGGTGATCCAGTGCTTAAGACTCCATTATTCCACTGCAGGGGGCATGGGTTCGATCCCTGGTTGGGGAAGTTCCACATGCCATGCAGTGTGGTGTATGTATATATATATATATATATATATATATATATATAT